>NW_021633689.1:0-71364 GCF_004799145.2 Neltuma alba
GATTGGTCATGTATGTTTATGTGACATCAATAAAAATGAAGGATGATTAAGGAGGGGAAAATATAAAAAGAGGAAGTGGGGCCCAAGTGTAAGAGAGGGCATGTGGTAAGATTCATTGGTAGAGGGGAAGAGGAAGACCATGTGAGTTTGGTTGGGGGAATGCACCCCAAGTGTCAAACCCTATCCCATGTGCGCCGCTTAAGGGCACCCCACTCACCCCAACCAATTTCCCTTCTTTTGCATCCTCTCCCCGAAATTACCCCATATCTCTATCTCTTTCATCCCCAACCTTTCGCTATTTTGCTTCAGATTCCCTTCATATTATATCTAATAATACACTTGTCTGCCACGCCACAGTGAGTACGTACGTACGTTTTTTTGGAGCGAATGGTTTTTGACTCTCTCGGGGGCAAATTAAAGGAAGAAACTTAGATATATCAATCAAGGGAGAAGAGAGAGAGAGAGAGAGATGATCAGACATGGTCTGAACTGTGTGTGGTGTGTGTGTAATGGTGAGAGTGATTAGACCAATAATGATTCGTTTGGCCATTTATTCTGATTGAAATAATAATTGATCATGATATACTGATCGGAGATCTATCTATTTTATTGAGTGAGCGAATGGGCGGTGGTTAATTAACGAGGAAGGTCTATATTTAAATTAAAATGAATATGGTATATAGGTCAAAGGGTGAGAGGACCTACGTTTTGTAGCAGGAAAAACCCCCCACACAAATTTGATCTCAAGTCTGAGCACATAGAAGGATTATTGGGGCATATTGTATATAGCTAGGGACCTAGCTACACCTTTTTCTGATCATAAAGCGTTAAAACCTATTATTATTGCTTCTTCTTTTTTTCTTTCCTGGATCTTGGTGCATGTATATATAGATCACACACCACATACATGCGATCAGATTCTCTTGTGAGGTCAATGACAAAATGCAAATTCGATTCTGTAGTTACCACAAGTGTACACACAGAAATAAAGGTTCCCTGGCTTCACCATATCCTCGAAATTCCATTGGCACCAACGCGGATCCATGGGTTTTATTAATTTGTCAATGTTTCGCATTCACTTCTTGTCAGCTCTGCACATGCACGCCACTGGTTCAGGCACTAGACAGGGGCCAATTTTGCCATGAAAATATTTAGTGTCCCTCATAATTTCACATGCATTAATTTGTACATTTGGTAACACACAGAATATATATATCCGCCATGTCAACTATCGTCTCCAATGACCATCTGGACTGAGGCTTTTACACCAAAGTAAAAGTAAAATTCTTTTGCTGACATGACTTCTCTCTGACATGTTCTTTTTCTGAAGTAAACGGAATGGGAACAAAATTTGCTGATAGCTTGATCTTAAGAGCGAAGTGAAATAAAAGGTGGGATAGTGAGGAAAAGAGGCTCAGCTGAAGCATGGGCATAATTGCGCAGATCCATCATAAATCTCTCAGAACCGCCATAAACGGAAGTATTGCTCGTCAGAATAAGAAAATGGGGGACCGCTTATGTGTTGTGTGGTGTGTGTGTCTTGCTGCAACAAACTTTCAAGAAACATGGGCTTAGGTCTCTGCTTCGTTCTTCCTTCTTTAATTTGTCAATGTAATGGTACGGATAAAATGGTCAACTTCGACGTCCAACTATGTGGAGGATTATGCCACCTCTTGGTATTGTCGTTGTTTTGACACCCTCACTACCCATGTAACCAGGCGTATGGTCAAAGTTAACATTGAGCAAAGAAAGTTCTACGTTGACTTAACCATATATGTTACCCTCGTGCACCTAAGTGACCTAATACTTGTCTTGAGCATTGCTACGTCAAGATCACATCCTTCTAATAAATTAATTTTATGATCTTTTCCCGTTAAAAGATATAGATGAATCCACAAGAAGAAAAAAACAAAATAACACGATAATTTTCACAAAGCAAAGAGGGCACTTGAACTTAATTTGCAGCAGGTCATCCTATTGACCGTTCTGGTTCAGCAATTTTCTTTCTCTCTCTCCTTTTTTTGGGGGGGGGGTGGGGGGGTGGGGAAGGTGAGCTCATCAATTTAATCAGGACGTACGTTTGATATTGTAAATGAGTGGAGCCTGACCAAAACCAGTCTTACTGGCTTAAATAGTTGAGCTCCGATCAAACCCAATGGGATTAGACGTCCTTGTTTAACTGTGTTGGGGCTGTACTATTCATGATATATACACGTTCATAAAAGGCATTTGATGGGAATTCATAAATGGTAAGCATACGGAGAGATGGCAAAAAACAGTCATTAATCAGAATTCAGAATTGAGGGAACAAGCAAGCAAGGAGGACGTGGGAGTGGGGACTCCCTCTTTTGTCCTACGTATAACTTCTGGGCCTTCATTCCCCCTCCTTTATCGTCTTTAAACCCCCGAATTCTATCACCCACGTGTGGCTTAAGGCCCACATCTGACCCTTCAACATTAATCACATCCCACGTGTGTACCTCTCGTGGATCAGTTCTCCCACCATATATGCCTCTCGTCGACTAATAATCACCTTTTTCTCCATATTTATTACGCATAATCCCAAGTTGTGTTCCTTATGGTTTCATCCACAGTTTTGCCAACCCGCTCCACCAAGTGAAAGGGCAAAAGATAAATAAACAGTGATATAAACAAACATGATGAGTGATTTTGATGGGAGAAAAGGTTGATGGGCCTTGGTGAGTGTGTGTGTGGTGCATCGATCCAAGAGAAGTGAGTTGGGTCCAGAAGAGAAATATATGTGCTAATCTGGTTTTTGTGAATGATTTCAGATAGTGCTTCACTACTTGTCGTGCTTTTAATTTTCTTGCTTGCCCCGTTGGCTATTCTTTTCCTTTCTTCTTTAGCACGCTTGCACCAACAAATGCACCTACAACCCTTTCTTTTAGTTGTTTTTGGAGTCTTGTGCTGCATGTTCGTTATTAAGTGGTGGCCCGATCAATGACTTAATCACCAACTAATATCTGTGTCTGCCATTTGAAGTAGCTAGTTGGTGTTTTTTTTAATTATCTGGTTCTCTACTGTAAAGCAACCACCTTTAACTTTCTGGTAAAGCTTCATTTCATCAAGTTTCTTTTATTTACAGTGTAACACTGCTCATTTGATATCGTTGTCGCTGACGAAAACTTTCTCAAGCATGCACTTATCAAATGAATCCCTTATTCGCACTTCCACCGGTACAACCGTCTTATATTTTAGCAAATACGTCTAAGATAACTTCAAACTTAATATAAAACAAAAGCCTATCGTATTATCTATTATATATCCATTACTATTTGAAATTTGAAATATAGTACGAAAGAAATTGTTCATCAAGTGATGATCCTAATTATCACGCGCACGTACACTTAATTGGTTTTAACCCTAAATCAACTTTTAGCTCTACGCAAGGCTTCAAAACGGGGACCCGAAAACTGTTGAGAATGACATACTTCACATGCTGCAATTTCCAATGTATATACAAAGCAGAAACTGAATCGTACATACGCTAATAATGTACATGTACATATAGAAGTATTCATTTGTTTTATAACCTGATCCCCATTCACCTCGTACCAGTTCCATGTATCTGTTAAGTTTTCCTCATCTGAGGTCGGATCTATGGTTAGTATTCAATTTTTTTTTTAAAAAAAGGTTTGTATAATTATGTTGAATAAAAAATGGAGCTGACCATCTCACATGTCATGTAGCTACAGGCAACTACCTATTCACATCAAGTTCTCTCATTGATTGCATCCTCCCACATGATCATGCCCGACCAATCAATAGCATCCACGTGGGACACGCTCCCTGTTCACATGGCCGTGTTCCTACCCGAAGGGCCCGTGATCCAACGCTCCAAGATTCACTCGGCAAACTCCACCAACAGAATATTAGCCGTCCGTTCCTGGTCCACGTTCTTCAGTGCCATTGCCCGACCTTGTTCCTCCCTTGTCTCCCTTGTCCTGGACACCGTCTATTCGTCTCTTCCGCGTCCTTTCCCCCGCCACGCGCTACCTGCCCAAACCGTGTGCGGGTGTGGGTCCCACGTGTAAAAGTCTGCCTTGTCACCACCCAATTGGCGGGTGAGGAAGCGCGTGCAATAATGGAAAGTAGGTCTATTTTGCTGAGTCAGTGCCCCATGAGAGCAAGGGAATCCAGATACTATTGTCCCTTATCTCGCTGTTGTGGCGAGCCACTATAAAATTGGGTGGATTGGCTAAGCTGCCTCATATCTTCTTCATTCTTCGTCTTGGTGCTTATAAACTCAAAAACTCTCTTCTCTCCGTCGCTCAGAGATCAGAACTGGAGTGTTAAATTTGATCATCATTGAAGATCAAAGAAATGGAGAATTCAGTATCAATGGGTGAGCTGAACCTGAAGGACACAGAGCTAAGGTTGGGATTGCCAGGCAGCGACGAGCCAGAGAAACGATGCAGTGTTGGAAGCAAAAGGAAATGTTCACCTGAGGAAACAAGTCGTGAGGAGGAATTAACAGGCAAGAGTAGTAGTGATGCTAAAAGTGATCAAAACGAGTCAGACCATGGCCCACCAGCAAAGTAAGTGACGATATATTTCTTTATCTTTCTCAGAGAACTTGAATTGTTTTGATATGTATTTGGAGGGGTTTGATGTCTTGTTACAGTACGTGTTGTTTTGGAAATGGCAGGGCGCAAGTAGTGGGATGGCCACCAGTGCGAAGTTTCAGAAAAATAGTATGCAGCAAAAGAAGGAGGAAGAGAGTGGAAGGTACGTGAAAGTGAGCATGGCTGGTGCTCCTTACTTAAGGAAGATAGATATCAAGGTTTTTAAGAGCTACCCACAAGTCCTCAAGGCCTTAGAAAAGATGTTCGAGTGCACTTTTGGTGAATATTCAAAAGAGAGGGATACAATGGCTGAATATGTTCCCACCATATGAAGACAAAGACGGCGATTGGATGCTTGTTGGAGATGTTCCCTGGGAGATGTTCACATGCTCCTGCAAAAGGCTCAGAATCATCAAAGGATCTGAAGCTAAGGGTTTGGGTTGTCTATGACCTTAGCATGCATATCCATATCATCCACGCATTTACGTAGTAGCTACGTGCTCAAACAGTCCACGGCGACATCAGAAATCCTCTTCTTCCCCCCCCCCCCTGGGTTGTCCAAATGGAAGCATCAATTACAAAAGGGCGACCTGAGATATATATATTATATACGTAGGTGAGAAACAGAGACACACAGTTTTTTCTACCTCCCCATTATCTATGTATCGGCGGATTTCAGGTCTTCTTCCTTGGCCATATGTGGTCTTCTGTTTCTTTTTTTTTTTTTTTTTTTAATTTTTTGCCCCCCTTTCCTTCTTTTTTTTCGAAAGAAGAAGCCAATTAATGCTAATTATATTGTACAGAAGATATATATAAAATCTTTTTGTTCTTGATCTGTTCTTGTGCCAGTTATACTATATTCTTTGTTAATATCAGATTTAGTTTGTAGTTTAAATTGAACTATCAGAATCAGAGATAGTATTATAGGGAAAATAGGCAGAGCTATTTAAATTTCTTTTGTTGTCGGTTGGTCTTGTGTGCTGTAAATGAAGACATGAATTTTGGATGCATGTCCCAGTTTTGATGCTAATCGTTTGATTTTGCGTATATGGCATTGATGATACGAAGAATGAGACCAAAGAAGGAATAATTCCATATATTTGTGTGTGTGATGAAATGAGTTTGAGATATCTCACGAGAATTACAATAAATGGCACCGCTATAGACCTCCTGGTAACATGGGGATGTCAAATCAAACAGGATGGCAATTGTCCCTGGCTTCATGATTTTATTAATTTCGGGATTTAACTTGCATGTCGGACACGAAATTATATTGCATTGCATATTCTCCCAGTGGGATGGTCCTCTCATGGTTTAGCAGGTAATTAATTAATTTAGGGTTTAAGATTTAGAGTTTAGCCAGTTTTTATGATAAGATGCTGTGTTGCGTACGTAAACTAGTAAACTTTTCATACCATAATGACGTAAACGAGAAAAATTTTCCCGGTATATTTATTATAATGTCCCTAGCTAATTTCTTGAGTTTAAGCTTGCCAATGACAGCACAATCATGAAGATGAGAAAATTTCATGGCCTTGGTTCACCATATATATTGGTCCAGTTATTACTTAAAGTTAAGAAGATGGAGGCATCAGGAGTCTTCAATTTGTGTGAGTAAAATACCTTATTCAAGATGTTCAATAAATAGGGATCATGCAGGTTCGTCGACGAATATGAAAAAGCTTTATGTCATTTTCTATGATCAAGAATCATTCTTTAAAGATATTAGCAATTTCGGGAAAAATCGACTTCTTGGTCAAAGTGATGATTTAGAAACTCACTGTTTGCAGTGGGACAGTGTGTCATGAACTCGAAAGCTTGGGAAAAAACAAGCAGAAAATCAATTCCCAGGAACTGTGGCTTTGTATTTTAGTTATTTCCTACTTCAGAAAGATGCCTCTACAGGTCGCTACAGGGTTCGGGTAGTTTGGCGGATCCGATGTGGGCGCGTTATATTTGAATTTTGTGAAGCATCTTCGTCCACATCGTTTGCGATATCTGCATGAAGCTAGCCAGTCGACAGCTTAACATGGCACGCAGGTGCAAAAGGATTTTGTGTTGTAGCATTGCAGAAACAGAGCGCGGGATTAGAGTTTGATATCAGTCATGTCAAGAACAGATCTTAACTCCAATCAGTGAATAGAACCAGTCAACTCTTTTTCTCATAAGAGAAGACAGATCACCATTTGGCCCTCACGTACAGGCCAGAAGTAGGGTACCAGGGAGGAACGTTCCAATTTAGACTTTCTGGTTCACAGACCAAATTAATGAGTAAAGTGGGAATGCCAGACACAGGATTCGGTTTCTGCAAAATGGTGATACTGTCCTCTATCTAACTCAGCCTACACACACTTCATCCCATGTTATGGAGGACCCAGTATCTGTCATTGCACGCTGTGTTCTGTCTCTGTGCTGACATTACAGTTGTCCACTTGCCTAGTAGCCTTGCACACCCATAAAGGGGGACAAAATCTCTTGAATCAATGCATAGGACTCCAGCAAGAAAGAAGACGCCATCCTTGAACTAATCATAACGCATCAGAATAACCACCCAACGAATCCCAGCGTTCCAGGCATGAAGAAGAGACCTTCAAATCTCATCTTCCCCACACATGAATATCTGCCCTGAACACTATAGAAGCCTATTCCCCCGCGTACCTCTATTATCAAGAATTAGGCCTCCGCAACCTCCGCCTGCCTTATGCATATGACTTGCCTATATTTTATTTCTCGATAATTGTCTAAAATTATTGAATTTAAGAGGAACTCGATTTGAAAAGATTTTTCCTACAAGGGACTATCATCGTATGACTCATCATAACATGACCTTGTCTCTGTAGTAACGCAACGTTTAAGGGACGAAAACGTTGTATTGACGAGGGCATCCTTATGGGCATTATTTAATAACTTTATTAACAAGTATACTACTCCCCTCGAATCTGAGTAAATATAATCACTTGTCCAAAATGATATATCGAGGATGGTTTTATTTATAAAGACAAAAATAGTTTTTGATGTCGTTCACGATAATAATTCAGCAAATAAGATACACGTGCGGAATCAGCGCAGAAAATTAGGCACAACAAACGAATAATGTAAGTTGCTGAAGTAGAGCTATAATTTGCATTCAAAGTGTAACACAAACTGTACAAAGTATCCTCGTCAAAATCAAATGCTACGTTGGGCACCGCTGACACAAGCTTTTAGAAAGACAAGAATTCATCAGCAGCCGCCATGCTTACAGCATCCTAGCATTTTGATCAGGGAAAAGCTCCATCCTCGTATCCATTATTTCCAGCTGGGACTTGACCCATGGTGGATTGGACCTGCCCTCCACCCACAATGCTTCCCCTGTATCTTTGTGCTTGAAATCGGGATACTTTGGGTTCCTCTGCAAATTTTACAAAAAACTTCAGGCACCCATATTCAAATAGGCTTTCCTATAACTATGGAAGCATAATAATCATAAACAAACCAGGAAACCACCCGTGCCATGCAGAGGTTGGTGATCAGTTGCTGTTGATATAGCGCTTAAGAGATGAGTGATTGTATAGTATGAGGTCATCATCATAATTTTTGTTTGGATTATTATACCGGAAATTAATTATTGAGCTAAATCCATATAACAAATGGTAGAATGAATATAAAGCAAACTGCAAAACTATTTACTATTTTACTGCTTGTTTCTGAGCGTACATGCTTAAAATGGAGAACAGACACCCCACCCCATGCTCAATGGCAAGTTAAGTAACAAGGGTCAAAGTTATAAGACGGGAAAATAAGGCAACAAGAGAAAATATAGCCATATAGGTGTCAGGGAGAAGGGATTCATAAAACAATTGCAACATTCAGTAGGCAATGGATTACTTGAAAATTAAACAGGCATCAGATTCCACGAGGAATATAATTACAGCTGAGAAGCAAAACCTTTTCTTCATTTAAAAGATACTACCTCTAGTCCTTAATATAAGAACTAGTTAACTAATTTCAGTAAATTACATTGATAATACCTTTAACAACTACAACTACTATAAAGATACCTTGAAAAAAAATAGATAAATATGAGAACAAAATAGATTGGGGTCTTATATTTAGGACCAAATTACTAACTCTTATATTAAGGATAGGATAATAATTAACAATTTACCTTGTTTTTCCTGTTGTCCCACCACTCCTCTGGCCTAGCAAAGAACGCTTGCCATAATTCTTCTGCAGAGCCATTATTATTTACACCGAGTTCCCTCTTCTATCTGAAATCAAAGCAGAAAAAAGGCCTGCCATTAAGCGGAAAAACAATAGTGAGACATAGTGGACACTATATTTGATTGAATACATGACTTGCCAGTCATCGTGGAATGAGACTCGCGATTGTTTTGTCGATACTGGTAATTGACCCCTTTCAATGAAATTCAGCTGCTGAACAAACACCTGCTTGAGACCTAAAATATAGTGATTCACTTGCAGAAGGGCAACAAATACGTACATAAAATAAAAAATAGGAAATTACAAAACCTTGTAGTAGGTCTGCGGTTTCCCGAAGTTGCTTTGGACAGTATCTGTAACCAGGCGACCAGAAACATAAATTTGGTGGCCTCTCTCTACATGCTGAAAAGCAACATGTGCAAGCTCATCCCAGAATGTCAAGTTTATCCTTCATTTGAAAAAGTAACTTCTCTGAGAACATAATTCTTAAAAATCCCAGAAAGTGTTTTAGGCCGGAAACGCAAAGCTACTTTTCCCTTCATTCTAGAGTATATTGTTACTCTATAGCCAAAATAAAAAATCATCAAAAGAAACTACACAGTGGCACCCAATTGAATGGGAATGCAATGCAATAGAGCTCTAGTTAACATTTTGCTTATTCAGATAATAAACAGTGCTTTTTGTTCCTTTTATGGGCACCAACCACCATAGGAATTCCTTTTCCACTTCCTGCCCATTCTATATTACTCATTTGAAAAAGTACTCAACATGAATTCAAATAGCAACATCTTGCAGCAACAGCTATGGGAAAAGCTATGAGTTCCCATCCCCCTTTTTCTAGAAGTTGAAGTGAAGCTAAAGACTTAAGTGTAGCAAATAAATTTCAGAGAGCAAGTCAATGAAAAAGCCATCGCCGAAGTGCCCCACGAATTGCCACCCGGTAAGCAAATCATTAACCACGAGGGTAACAAGAAAGCAAACAATGTTTAAATGCCACGAATAATAGCAAACGGGTGAAGTACCAGATGACTGGGTGGCATTTTTTTTTAACGGCGAGGCGGGTCCAGGCGACCACTTTGCCGAGGGAAAGTTCTTAATTTCTACAGGAATGGCGACGATGCCGATTAGATTGACGGAATTGCAAAGCTCCTTCTTCCAAGGAATCACTGGGGGCTTAGGGTACGAGACCTGAGGCTGGGAGTGATCGTTATTAGCGTAGAACGGGTCTTTGTAATCATTCATGGAGCACTTGAGGCAACCATTCCACTTATAAGAGTGGGTTTTGTAGGGAGAGTATACGGAAGGGAAAGGTTTGGGCATTGAATTACAGACGGAGATTTGGGGATACGGGGGATGATGTGCAGGTTTCTCAAACTAGCTGCTTGTTCCAACCCCATTGCTTCTCGTCTTCTCAGGGACTTATCTTCAAGTATTTCACACTACGGAGGCTCATTCAGGGTCGAGGGGAGGTAATGGTGTCCATTGCTCTGGGCTTCGGAATGGAACAATTGTCGAGGAAGCCCGTGTTCAAATTATGGACTAATGAAGAATGGAATCCCTTAAGCCCAAAACTTATATAATTGGGCTTCAGGCAATTTGCTCCGTTAATCATGGGTAGGCCCATAGCTCCGTTCAAACTGTGGGATTCTTTTGCCGACAAATTATGGGCCACTTGAAGCCTGGAATCCCTTTCAGCTCAAAACTCATGTAACGGGCCATTTGCCCCTTTAATCATGGGCAGGCCCATAGCTCGTCAATTTATGGGCCAGTTGAACCGAATCCAGTTAAACCCAAAATTTATATAACTGGGCTTCAGACCATTTGCTTGGCTAATATGGGTAGGCCCATATATCGCCCGTTGAAGAATGATATCCTTTTAAGCCCAAAAATAACTGGGCTTCAGACCTTTGCTCCGTTATATGGGTAGGCCATAGGAACTATCTCTTTTTTCTTCTTCTCTTTTCTTCTACTCTCATCTGACATGTGCATCTTAACATTATTTTAACTTTAAATTTCAATATAAATTGTTTTATAATTGCAGCTATTATCGTATGATCAATAGTAAATTTTATTCGAGATAAACTATTTTCCAAGATATAATATTTTATCGTACGAAATTCTATTTAGATAATATATTTCTCAAGTAACAAAAACGCTAGATAACATTAAATAGTAGAAGGATAAGGGTGTCTTGTTTTTCTGAGTCGATATTATCAACTTGGGTACTTTTTCTCGTTTTCGAGTGTATACATAAGCTAGGAACCTTATTTTTTTTTTTTTTTTTTCCAAAATACAAGTCAGGAACTTATTTTCCAATAAAACAGGAAAATAAGCTTCCCGTATTAGAGTCAAACAAAAATCTTTTGCTTTTTACTAATAGGCATTATCTCTAGCAGTAGGAAGAAATTTCTGTTAAAAAAAAATGCTCATATTTAGTACTTAATGGTGTCTTAAATGAGATCACTTCAAATAAGAGGATATATACGCTTAGGACAAAAATCTATTTTTTTAGAGATGAGAGATCAATTGAAGAGTTTTTTTTCCCTCTTCTTATCTTATTTTCTTTTCTTTTGACCCAAACAGAGTTGAGACACGGCGCACATAGGCTAGTTGAGTTGATATTTGATAAATGGGCAGAAGCTCTGTAGAACGGGAGATGTTTGTCCTATCTGTCTATTTTATTAATGGCTTATGGGCATGAACCGTTGAAGACAGCACCCTTATCCGTCCTTCTTCGAATTCTACAATGGTTTGTCGTCCAATAATTATTCAGGAGAACAAAGCTGAGCCTGGTGACTTTTGAGTTAAAGCTGACGCCCACCCAATAACAAACAAAAAGTATAATCATTTTCCGCGCGACTCCGCAAAAAACAGCATTCTTCAAAGCAAACATTATTCATCTCAAATTCTTGAGAAATTACATCCCCTCTATCCGATGACAAGGTCCCACAAACCATTACCTTATAAAAAGCGCTCCCGTAATGTTCCACTACCCCCACTCCACCCATTGATCCAAAAAAGCAAGAGCTTATCAAGTGAACTTTGACAATTCCTTTCCTTTTACTTGAAACTTAGCAAGACAAGGTGGGATCTGTCATATTTTCAAGGCATTGACATCCACCCCTGCACTGACAAAAAAAAGCAGAAAAAGAAAGGCAAAAAAGATACAACTATGGCATCTGACTTTGATTGCATCCAGTGACTGGAATTATGGGGGTTTTGAAACACACATAAATGGGGGGTCCCAACAGTGTTAGGTGAGGCCTTGGAGGAGGGTGAGGTCTTCTATGGAGGAGGATTAGTCTCAGACTTAACTATGCTTGAGGTGTCTGGTGGCTGCGAGTGGTATATTGCAGACGCGAGTGAGATCGGCATTATGCAGAGAGCCTTCGATTGAAGGAATTGCATGGCAGCTCCAACATTTTCCTCCATAAGCTTAGCTACTTGTCTTTCCGTGCCATCATTTGACCACTTCTCCCACACTGCTTCATTTCTTCCACCTTCACTTCCATCTTCCTAATAAACACTAGATTTGATTAATTGTTTGAAGAGATATATAGTAATTTTTTAATACTAGATTTAGATACAGTTCTGTATACTTGCTATCGGATTTTTCAATTAAAAGTTGACTGCTCTATAGTTTTCAGTGATAATAGGGAATTCTATAGTCATCTGTAGAAACCATGAGGTTACTACTAAAGACCTATATACTCATCATGTACTAATCAGAGAAGCTGACCGTAAAGAAGAAAGAGTTGTATATAATTTTTTATTCGTTTTATTCTATAATAGTCATACCTCAACTGATGATAATGGGATGTCAGTCACCAGTGGTGCAACTGCACCGGCTCCACCTAATCTACTCATACTCAAAACCTGAAAGACAAATGGAATCAAATTGAATAGTCACTACAAGAATTCCAAACTCTTGGTTTCTCACACTTTGTGGAGAACTCAAGAAGTGGACCCCGTGAAGAGTCTCGCTTTGATATTCATATCATAGGTCAATCAATTTGTTTTCCAATTGATGTCTAGGGGATTTAATGAACAAAATTTTTAACATATTCAGAGAAATTGGTATTAGAAAAAGAATAAAAAATAATAGCTTCCATCATGGAGAAACATTTAAGTCAACAACCAAAGACGCCTTCAATTACCTTCACTTGAAGTCTTAAGAACTTGACATAATCCACAATTTCATCTAACATGGCAGCTCTATCTGTCTGAAGAGGCACAAAAAACATAAGAACAAATGAAATAATTTGAACCTAATTTTCAAATGAAATATTACAGGGCAGCAATATTGAGAAACACTATGAGAAAACAAAGCATAATAACATTTTCTGCATTTTCCTGTGATAATAGTGATCACTATCTCTGGTATCAGTTGCCAAGAAGACATATAAAAGATAAATTAGTTAAGTTACAGGCATCAAATTACTGCCTAATAACAAGAAACGTCAATTTTGTTTTACAAGACATACAGCTTCTAACTAAATGGTGATTAACATGAAAGAAAAGTCATTTACCTTATTAACACTAGGAACCAGTTCCTGCAAGGCCCTAATTCTTTCCGCTATTCTTTCTCTGCGCAACTGTCATCAAAAGATAACATAAAGAATAATTAAAAATAAGCCTCATCTATGGACAAATGATGTTAATGTCTCAACAAATCATCCTCATGCTTAAGATCTAAACATGATGAAGCAGACGATTAGCATTCATGCAAATATTCTGAGAATATCCTGAGACTCACCCGTTCAGCTATGCTGTGTGGATCTGTGGCCTGTCCTCTTCTAGCCCGCACCCTTGGTCGCATTGTTGGTGGCTGTGGAGCAGCAGGAATGCTAGATGGCATAGACTGCCCATGAAAAACCTGCAAAGAGTTCATTGGATCAGGAAGAGAAAATGCTTCCTGATCAACAGATTCACCGTCCCAGCCCAATGATAAAAAAATTGAAGTAAAATGGAATAGAATCTAATTTTTATAATATGAAATCATTTATTTAACCATTAGTAAAAATCAATCTTAGATGCTCCAAATTAAATGACATTTCCTAGGGTTCAAAGATCCCAGAAATTGACCAGAAATACTTACGCAAGGGCCTGAGTAACTCAACTTTTAGCACATCACGATTCTATGAGCTTAAAACAATTTGCAATTCAAAGATTATTCCGTCTCACGAATATTAATTTCATTCAATTCTAGTATGACTTTGTCACACCATAAGGCTATTTGATGGCTGTACTTTGAACCAAACACGACCATCTGAGATAATTATAATAACATGACATGTTAATAATATAACTTGCTACACATTTTATATTTTTTTGATACATTACTGTGAAGACCACGTCAAAACCTTTACCTGTACAAAAGACAGACCATGACTGCCTATCCGTTTTCTAGAATAACATCTCCTTCCCACTTTCATTAGTATCAAATTGTACGTGAAGCATTAAACCCGTCCTAACAACTGATTCCCCTTTGTTGTACATCCATCACAAGCTTTTTTATTTTCATTTACTGTTCCCTACAGACAAATGAATCAAGCACAGCCTAAAACCTTACGTCTTAAAGGTTTCGAAACAGTCTTGTTCTTTCAGGAATTGGGAAAGAGAAGTTAATATATTTGATTAATTTTTACCGAAATGATCAATTTTCCGCCGTGAAGTCATGGGAAATGGGAAATGAGAAAAAGGAAGTACTATCACCAACTTTCCTTTTTTTTTTTTTTGGGGGGGGGGGGGGGAATCTACCTTCTTAAACTAAAACCATTAAACCGCTAAGCTCACTTACAACTGAAAGTCATAACCAAGAGACGAAAAATAAATATTTAATTTTTATATTCGCAAGAATCATTATGGATGAATTGCAGTCAATTTCCGCCAACACTAACAGAAAACTGAGGAAACAATAAACAAGCTTATCTTACATTCTTAGTTCTACCATCAACGATGTCATCGCGAAAGCGCTTCCCACTGCCCGAAGCCTCCTCGGGTTTAAAATAACTTCCTCCTTTTCCTTGCTCCAAACTGAGGCCTAACTGGTATACTGGTCCATGAAAACCAGTACCGCCAGCAGCACCGACGGCGGAGGGGTGGCCGGTGGCATCGCTGGAGTTGAGCTGCAGCATCTTAGGAGCCGGAGAAGCCGTACCGGCCAAGCCGCCATCAGCTCCAGCCAGGCCGGAGTCAATGGAAGCGAAGGTTGGGAGCCCAAGGATTTGTTCGAAGAAGTCGTCGGTGGAAGCCTCGGATGGGTTATTGGCCATGAGTCAAGACTCGGGACGAGTCGTGCTGAGAAACAATTGAAGGACTCGATTCCTATCTACATGAAGCGCAGAGAATTTTTCCAACTCCCGCAGAGTAGCTTTTTTCCTCCTCTGCCTTATTTTCACGAAGCAGTACCGGTGAGTTCTCAGAGAGCGTGGAGAACAGACCAATGGGAAGTGGTGGCTTTATGCTGAGTTTAGGAGAAATCTGCCCTTTATCTAAAAGGGGCTCCATTTTAGATAATTTACAGGTCCACCCTGCCTTTCCTCTTCTGACGTTGTTGTTTATGATAACGCATGGCGTAGTTTAAAATGAGATGAAAGTTTTCAATAAAAAAATATTTTACTTATAACTTTAATATTGTTATTATCTGTCATTCTAATTAAAAAAAGGGGAAAACATTTACAGTCACTGTGGCAAATGGGGCCGCGAGAAGTATTGATTTTGCCAGAATTGATGGAAAATGAATTAAACTTGATAAACTTAAAAACAAAATTTATATGTTTGTCATCCCAAAGGACAATTACTGTTGAAAAGTCAATGCGCTACAATAAAAAAATAGAAATACTGTTTATTTAAATTGAGATAAAATTCTCCTCACATATTTATTTTGTACATCGTAAAATCACTTTTTAAAATATAGTTTAATTTTCTTTTTAATATTCTTTTAACATAAAATTTAATTTGTAGTCAAGAGCCCAGTGCTACATAAATAACCATCCACACCAAAAAGACTCGTCATCATAATACAAAAAACGTAAGCACGGCAGCGTGAAGATGTAGAATCCTTGTCAGCAGAGCCCAATTCTCCAGCACTGCCCAGCTCATGAACCCCTCCAATTTTAAATTACATTATAAAATAAATTTTATATTATATTATAAAATAACTCTTACATTTAGAATTGAAGTAACACTTTTTAAAAAATATAATTAATTAATTGCAACCCATTTTCTTTTCAGGCGGTACGATTTTTGAATAAGAAAGAAGAAAGAAAAAGGCACGACTGCAATTCTCTAATACTACCTCTGGTCCTAATTATAAGACCTAATTGACTAATTTGAAGAGATTAAGAAAGTAAATTAAGTTAGTTATTTGTAATAAATAAGTGTTGTTATTCCTAAAATATCCTTGCTAATTAAGTGTATTAGTTAGAACTATCATTATTAGAAGGATTATCTTGAAAAAAAAATACATAAATATGAGAGATAAAATAGATTGAGGTCTTATAATTAAGACCAAACTAAAAATCAAACATGGTCTTATATTAAAGACCGGAGGTAGTATTATACAACGCAATTCTGTTACCCTTACATTGTTAATACTCCTCCGGTCCTAATTATAAAACTCAATTAACTTATTTGAGGAAATTAAGGAAGTTAAGTTGGTTATTTATAATAAATAAGTGTTGTCATTCCTAAAATATCTTTGCTAATTAAGTATATTGGCTAAAACTATCATTATTAGAAGGATTATCTTGGAAAAAATGCATAAATATAAGAGATAAAATAGATTGGGGTCTTATAATTAGGACCAAATAAAAAGTCCAATGGGGTCTTATAATAAGGACCGGAGGAGTAATAATTACGTTTTCAAAAATCAATTTCACTTCGGACAAAAACAAGTCAAACTTTCATGTTTATTCACTTGGTGAAAATAAGAGACACAAGTAGACAAAAACAAGTCAAACTTTCATGTTGATTCACCTCGAGAAAATAAGAAACACAAGTAGAAAGAAGTGGGGTAAAAGGGAGAAACGGGGCGTCATTCTATATCACTTAAAAATGTTTTCAGTGTTCCCCCCGACCGAAAAGTCCTTGTCCTCTTCCGTTTTTTTTTTTTGGGGAAAAACATCAAAATGATATAAATTAAAAAGCACACAAAAGAGTGATCCGCAAAAAAGACTCAAGACTCCGAATGGAAAGAAGACACTGAGGCTGAGCCCGAATAACAAAGAAGCTTCTTTCGTCTATACAGCAGCCTAGTTAATGGGGCTAGGCTTGTAACCAATAAATTAAAAAAATACAATGGGCCAGGCTTTACCCCAATGACAATCACAGTAGCAACTATCCATGTTGCCCAACGGTTTATCATCTGCTACTAGTTACTATAGCCCGGAAAGGCAAATCCCTTGCATGTACTGCAACTCTGCAAGGGCTCTTTGGGATGCAGTCTTCTTCCATATCTCGCTTTCCCCTGCCAGCAAAAGACCTATCGTTCGTAGCTGGAGAGCGTGGAAATGTTGCAACTTACAAGCAATATAGCAAGACATAATATGCACAATATCTCTCCAAGTACATGCGAACAATCTCCAAGACTTCAGACAAAACACTGAATAAGTTGGTTATACACCAAATTAGGAAGCATAAGATCCTCTCGGCCTTTGTAAGGGATTCTAGGTCAATAAAAAGTTCTCAACAACTCTGACATAAAGAATTGCTTTCTATCGGGGGGAAAAATGAATAGCTTCTGGCTTCCTTCGGCCCCCTGACGTCACATTGCTTAAACGATTTGCTAGTTATAAGGTCATGTGTTCATCATGCACCAGTTTCTCGCCACATTCTAATATGCAGAAGCAGAAAACCTTCATTGCCATAGTGTCACCAGGAATAGTAGCCCCCAATGACTACTTTGTCAATTGCCACAGGGTCACTAGGAATATCCGAATATCAGCCACATCCTTTCTTTCAAAGGTAACAGTCAACAATTTTTAACCCATAGATTCCTAGACGTTTCCTATCCTGAACATAGAAGTTAATATTTGTTGATATCACATCTCCTCATTGATGTTTGCAAATTATTACTGACATCTTTCCAGTTCAACACCAAAAACTATTAATTCTCTGTGCCCGCGCGCATGCACAAAGTACTAACCTAATGCCTTCATTAAAACTGCCCGCTAAATTGGTATAATTTTATATTTGCAGATGCTAAAATCTAAGCACATATATCTTGGAGAATGACGTATCACGTGGTATTACCATACCTTTCATATTTGGTTTCGGGGCTGTGAAAAGAATTCCTTTGCATTATGAGCTACCTCAGCCTCTAGAATTGCTTCCAAAACTATGTCAGATCCTGTCACATCAGCTGCCAAAACAATGATGTCATGGGCTGCTCAGTTTAAATATTAATCAATAACAAGGGCACTTCTTCAACATTTCTCCTCATACCAAATAAATCAAATTAAAAAAAGAAAACTGGTCACACAATCATACAAATCCAGAGAGCTGCCACACATTTTTCAAGAACTTATACTTTTTTTATATGCATTAACTACCGATATTCATCATTTGTAATTTTAAGCCAGATAAACCAGAGGTAGCCGAATAAGAATGATGTCAAAAGCCAACCATGTAGATGACAAGCAACAAGAAAACATAAATGGTAAATGATCATCACCCCCGCGATTCGGTGACAGTCCAGCATCTTCGGCAGATATTGGAATGACAGCAAGGGGCTGTTCGTTGTCAATCCTCACTTCAGTATTACTAGTTGACAGGTTATTCTTTATGGCAGGAGACTCAGCCAATCTGGCATAGGTAGTTGCTTGACAATGCATATTGCATGAATCTGAGGATGGTAGTGCAGAATCCTGGAAACAAAAATAGGCACGTGATATGCTAAGATCCTAAAACAGAATATAATTATTCGAAGCTCCAAAGTAAACCTTGATAACAGAGAGCACTGAGTCATTCTTTCCGCTAATGTTTTCTGGTTTCCTATTGGCAAGACCAATAGTAGTTTGACGATGCATATTGCATGGATCTGAAGGCAGTGAAGCAGAATCCTAGAACCAAAGGTAGGCATGTGAGTATAATCAGATCCTAAAGCATTATATATAATTATTTGAAGCTGCAAGATAAACCTTGGAAACAGTGGATGCTGAGTTATTCTCCCAACTAGTGCTTTCTGGTTTACTATTGCCTATATAAAATAAGAAGAGCATTGCAGAATTGTACAGAGTTTCAGCAACCATGTCTGTAAAACTCTAGTGCATACAACAATATGCCTAAAATTATTTGTTCAGATAATACCATCTGAGGTAGATTTGAGGTCAATATTATCCACAAGCCTCCGGGTCAAAGGACCAGGATTTATGATTGATATGCTTCGAATTTCATGCCGTATGGCATCTAGCTGGGCCATTGTATCCTGCAATTCCTTATGAACCTGAAAAAATAACAAATGAACGTAATATAATTTAAATTCTGCAAAGGAATGCCATGGCCAAAAGTTAGTTTGGATAAAGGTGATCCTCTGATGAGATATACAGATATGCTCCTAACAAAAATATTTTTTATCAGAAATATTGATTGAAGATATCCAAAGTGCATCACATTCATTCAAGAAATTAGGCTTTTTAATTGTTCTCATATCCTTTTTTTCCTTTTCTAAAGAAAGAAAGAAAGATTATGTTGAACCCCCCACTTCCTCACTGATGGGAGGAGTAGAGAGAATGAAAGGAGAGGAAGGGATGAAGTTGGAGACTGCACTGACAAGATAAACTGACTTCAACTGGTCTAAAGAATTGGCATACAGCTATTGACAGGACTATTTATAGGAACCCACAACAAGAGAACAAAATGAATGAAAAGACAGAAAAGTAAACAAACCAGAAAATAGATAGCTAGAATTTCGAGCGCATAGAATAAGTCAGCCACAATTTCTATTCCTATTCTCCATCTATTTTTTATTTATTTTCTCGCCTGCACCTCAAGCAACAAAGGGGATACATTTATCATCTACTATATGATCAGGTAGTTATATATATATATATATATATATATATATATATATTCAATCCACATCATACTGCCTTGGATAAAAAGGGAGCACCTGGCGAGCTTGAGTTTGCTCCATAACAGAGTCGAACTGGCCACGAGCCAACTGCACGTATCCAACAGCTCGGCCAGCTAGCCTCCCTGCCGTTCTAGCAATCCTTGGCAAATCCTTTGGGCCTATTGTACAGTTTGGTGGATAAGGAATTTGAAATTGCGCTAAGAAATAAATTTGATAAATGCGGGTAAGTACCGATCAAAGCAGCAGTAGCTCCAATCAACAGAAACAGCTCTCCATACGAAATTCCCAGCATTGTTCACTGCTTGTGGCACCTCAGCCTCTGAGAAGAGAGGAGTTTGAAAATCAAAATAGAATTGCCACGAAACATTTCGCACAAAAGCGTAACAATTTCATTTTACGGCACTCACTGCAAAAACAATCCAAGAGGTAGCATTCGAAAATCAATTTCATAAATTCAATACACCGAAAGAAGGAGGTTCATAACGAAGCTCAGAAACCGACAAACAACCGATTTTAACAACTCAGGAGTTTCTTTCGAATTGCACTTCTTATCCTTTATCGTGGGCCAAGTTCCAGTATTAGGTCCATGACGGATGGGGGTAATCCTAATGCTCTGGTCCTCAATAGGCGCTAGGGCAGCAGAGAAGATTCAGGGGACGGGAAAGGAAGTATCGAACGAGATTCGAAAGAAATTTTCTTCGTGACGATACAACGCTCTCGAAAGAATGAAATTATGATTTTGGATTCTCAATTTAAAAAATAACAAATAAAGACCCGATTTTATATTGTAAATATGAAATCTTGATAAAATGTCTGAAATACTCCTCAGCTAAATGTCAAGTTAACTATGAGAAATGATGAGTTTACTTTAACGAATGATAATTTCAATAAAACAAATCACAACTTAATTGAGGGTATGCCAAATGACAAGTTAACTATGAGAAATGACAAATTCAGTAGATCAAATCATAATTTAGCTTAGGAACATTTCAGACGTTTCATTAATTAAAATTTCATATTTACAATATAGGATCAAGTTTTTATTTGCTATTTTTCAAATTAAAGATCCCAAATCATAATTTCACATATTAGAGAGTTTTTATTTGCTATTTTTCCTTTTGTTTATGACCTTCATAATCTGTCAAAATTATCCAAAATGAATGAATGAAAATATCCTCGATGCATAACTCAATACATAATTTGGTTGAAAATCGAAAGTTAATTGCAAATAGATTATAAATTGCGAAAGTTATATAAATTTTAAAAGATTAATTATACATCGTTAAATTTTAGCGGTAAATAATAGAAGACTAGCTGCGGATAAGTTGTAAATTATGAATACAATTCAAACATTTCAAAGAATTTAGCGAATTGATCTTTTGACTTTTATAATTAACTCTTTCTATTATTATAATTAAGTATTTAAAGTTTATAAACCTTTCACAATTTATGAGGGACTTTATAAATAATTTTCCATCATTTATCATTAAGCTTCCAACATTTATTAGTGAACATTTAAGATTCATAAACCTTCTACGATTTATAATTCATGAGAGCGTCCACTCATTTCTTTTTAAAAACTTTATCCCTACTCCATAATTTCCTGCAAAAGAGCCTAAACCTGATGGCTACTGATGCTCGGGCTGAACTTACCTTTAAATCATATTTACCTAAAAAACATTGTGTCATTATTTTTTATATTTTAGAGCATTGTAATTACTTTTTTCTGCCTTCATTTTTTAAGCTATCACTATTTTTCACTAAACTAAACGCGCATTTGCTTATCAAATTATCCTTATATTCGATGGCAAAAATATATATTTATATATATATATATATATATATATAGATATATCCTTATCTTCATTGTGTACCAAACCTCAAGTGAAAAATTGAGAATTTGAGGCGGAGAAAAAGCAACATCTATTTTGTTTAAAATAATCTCTATGTAATATAAAAAATTTTAACAAATCACTAGTTATGAACCATAAACCATGCATCTTATTTCTTCAGACTCCATGCAATACAAAGGCACCATGCTAATTTATTCAAAGAGGAAAGAAAACAACCCCACAAAAGCTAAATTATCCAAGTTACAATTCAACAGGAGAGAATTTTTTTAAGGTTTTTTCCGGAGGCGTTGGGAGGGGGAGGGGGAATGTGAGATGAAACAAGCTTCGAGTTCAACGTCTGCCAGATGCCACAGATTCAGCAGAAAAGAGATATTTCACTCGTGAAAGGACAGAATCATGCGCAGGATCATAAGGATGGTCTTTGGAAGGAATCTCCAGTATAGCAGGAACAGGCTTGTTGTAGCTATCAACTAAAAATCTTATCATATTTGCAACCTGGATAATGAAGGATATAGGATTAGGTCTTCAATTAAACATGCACAGTTTAGAGTTTATGAAGGAAAGCCAGAGGATCATAAATCAGTTCCAAGTTTTTTTTTTTTGGGGGAAGGGGGGTGTTCCCACTGGCTAATTAATCATTATTCATCTTTGAAGGCAGTGGACAGCGGTTTGAGATAGGAATAGATCCTCTAGGAAAACAAGCGAAAACAACAGATGATCCCACAAATGATGTGCCTGTGTGTAAAAATACCAAACAAGTGCATAAAAGGAGCTGCTTATATAGGGAATTTGTATTAAAAAGAGACACCCAGTAAAAACCCCAAAAGTTGATGAGCAAGAATGCATCTAGACCTGGCACAGGAGAAATATTAAAAGTCTAGGTGACCCAATTAAATAAGACTTCGCAGTATCTAATATCATGTAAGGTTTTGGTAGGGTTTCCATATAAGCAAATCCAATCATTGTGCAGGATAAGCTATCATACAGCGAGGATCTTCTGAAACATGCGGGTCATGTTCACTTCCACAAGTGGCTATTGCTGGTTTTGACTAGATTTGCATGTCTACGGACAACAGCCTTACCCACTTGCGAATTATGAATTAGTCTGAAGATGCAAATATAACTTACATATTGGCTTATCAGCACAATTGCAATGTCTTCCCTTGTTGTGAACTCTTTGAAAGCATCTTCAATTTGCTTGACAGTCGTTTCTGAAAACAAGCAGAGATAGATCATAAGAATACTATAGTGCCAACACTACATTAATGGGACACTTCTTGAATAACAGTTGTTCCTCTTCCCACACCCACCCACCCATGCACCCACATCTGCCCGCCCTCCCCCGTGCACACACACTAAGTTGCCACGTGCTTTACATATCAAAATATTGATGTTATCAAATAGACTTTAAATATTGAATTGGAAGCAAAGGGTAAAATGGCTTTGTACTGGGAACTTCTCCAGGGTTTAATCGTAGGAATTTCACAGTTGATGCCCTCAACATATCTTAAAAGCAGTTACAAAATACATGTAGTAGACATATAACTATCTAAACAACATTTAAGATGAGTAGATAACATGTAGCCGCTATAAACTGTAAACGTTATTTAGAAATAACTAATCATGTTATAAGATATAATAATCGAAGTTTAATGGCATACTTGAGTCGACAATGAGGTAATTTGTCTTCCTACGCAAGTCAACATTGCCCACTCCAGCCAGCAGAAATCCAACTACTGTGTCCTGTGTGAAATCCAGTTAAATAATTACAAGCAGAACACTACAATGGCTCAGGAAAATTATAACGCGGTGAGGAGCTTAAGACACTAAGGTGCCCGCATTATTAATTTATTGACTAGTCTTGGGTGGTGCAATTTGATTTGCATACCAACAACAAATAAAATCTCAAAAATCCTAGGGCATGTTTAGTATAAAAGAACAGAGTTAGGAAAGGGAAAAGGAAAGAGAAAATCCATCTTGGTGTGCTTGGCAGACCATAACAATTCTATTGGAAAACTCTCTATTGGAAAACTCACTTCCATCTCCCATCAGATATGGGAAGAAAACGCCGCCATAGTTTTAAGGACGAAAATAACCATACTCTTTAAAGCTTAAGGCTGAAGCTTCATAAGTCGCAAATACGTGTAGAGGTACACTTGCTGGAAAAGTGTCTACGCTGTCCCACTAACACGCGTTTATAATCTACAAGACAATCTCGCCCCAAAAAAAAAAAAAAGGCATGCACGAAAAGCATTATAAAAGCATGGCATTCTTACCTCATCTGCAATCATGGCGATGAGTGCTGAATTTCTTGAGGGGATTTGAACTCTGTTGGCCATTTGATGTGACTTCAAATAAAAAGGCGCAAAAAAGATGAGAGAAGCATTGGCATATAAAGAACGAAGTCGTGTGCAACTAGCAAACAAGGAACACAGGGGAGGCAGCCCAAGGACAAAACCGGATATTAGATCCTATTAGTGTTTATTTAAGGTCTCGGTAGCCCTACGGTGATATGGACAAAACCAAGAGACATCGTTTTAAACCATATCTCCTAGAATTAGCACCAATAATTTAGACAAGCTCGAGGTGATTTTCACTATTCCAAAGAATGATCACTTAACCAAAATGTGATGAAGGAAACAAGGAGGCTGTCTGGAAGCAGATGCCAAAGAATAAACAGCTACTTGAAAGAAGCTGTACAGCCTACAGCAATCCTGCATGCATTCATATACCTAGGATCACCAGATAAATCCGGGAAAAATTGATAGGTGAAATCAATAATTAAAGGACATCTGATTCCAATTTAACGCCCAAACGACAGCCAAGTCTTACGAATTATGATGGGTGAAGTGCATAGACATCGTGAGAGAAACACTAGATAGGAAAGAAACAGACTCCGAGTCAATTGAAAACAATGCTGAAGCCTCAACTGACTAAACGCTTAACCGATTACGCTACACCAAGCAAAGAACA
Source organism: Neltuma alba (assembly GCF_004799145.2). Classification (NCBI taxonomy): domain Eukaryota; kingdom Viridiplantae; phylum Streptophyta; class Magnoliopsida; order Fabales; family Fabaceae; genus Neltuma; species Neltuma alba. Next base: position 24,693 of record NW_021633689.1, read on the forward strand.
TAAAAATATCTACGACATTAATTCTTCATTACCGATAAGTTCTGATCATTAAATCACAGATAACTAAAACTCACCAAATATTTGGGTTCAGAGTTGCAGGAACGAGTGGAACGCAATCAGAATGATCCGATTGGATTTGTCAGTATGATTGCATTCGAGTTTTGAGATGAGTAATAATGTTGAGGGTTAATTTTCGACGGATCTAAGGGGTGCAGGTGAATGATGATTGGAGGGACAAGGAACGGGGAGCTCAACAACGTTCCGTGCGTTTTCGGTAGTCTTCGGGAAGAAGCGGTAACCGGTAACGACTCGCGAATGCACCTAGCAGCGAGAACCGAAGGAAAAACTCCAAAAATTTCAAGCCCTGACCTCTAATTAAATTCCCGTCGAGGGCAAAAACGAACGACAGTTGCAGAAGATGCCGCTCTTTTTCTCCGTATTTCTATCATTTATTTAAGGCGATATTTTGGTGTTATATACATTGATAATATCATTATATTATTTTATTATTGATTCTTAAATAGCGTAATATTTGATAATATTTTGCCGCTGAAGTAAAGAACAAAAGTGATAGCAGCAATATAGATTATTTTTCACCCAAAAGCTGTAAAACTCCTCTCTTTTTTAATTTTAAAAAAGGCCTTCATATGCTGTCTAAAGAGCATCTTAAGACGGAAGCGCAAACCTTCACTTGTGAGGGGTGATTAGAGTTTCATTTCAACACTAATTCATCACTTTTTTTCTCCCTTAATATGACATTGGATTAGATTTTTTTTTAAATCTAGTTAAATTTAAGTGAATTGAGTTCAAGAACTCACCAACATACCTCCAAATTTAAAGAACATATTTAAAAATATTTATATTAAATATTTATGTAGTAAAATTTGAGCATTATGAGTGAAATCCTTATTAATTGAATCAACATTTGTTTAAAAGTGTCCGCAGTTAATTGTATTTCTCTTTCAACACAACCAGATTTGCACATACATTTGTTAGAACTTTATATCAACTTAATTGTTTTTACTATTATATTAAAATAAAATCAATCTCAACTGTACAAAAAAGGTAACCCATTTGACAAAAAATTAAATTAAAGAACAATTTTTTTTTTGGCCAACTAAAGAACAAGTTTTTACAACATACAAGGAAATATTGGAGGGGATTCAGCTTTCTTTAGCCGCTGAAGGCTAGAGGAACCCCTAATGAATTCAGAGGCTGCTACTGAGTTTTGGTGCCAGCCTGTAGACCTGATTGAACCTTGCTCTGAAAATGGGCTTCCAGCCTGAAATATATATACATGAAAAGTGAGAAACACCAAAGTTGACTTCAGTCAAACCCATTCCACAATAACCCACGACGCCTACAATATTTATGCCACCATTATTAATTATTTAACAATAATTATTTCTTCTTATTTATTCATTAATCTACATATCAAACTGGACAGGAAAGGGGAAGGAAAGGAAAAACAGTCGACTTGGAGCATCGTGCCTGGTAGCGCATTTGTAATAAATCGTGTCTGGGGAGTTATAGGTCCGTGCATTGGCGAACATTCTTCTGACATCTGCAACGAACATCTCAAATGTAACATAATATTGCTCAGACTCCACCCTCTTAGACATTGTCTTCAGATCTGCACCCACATTAAATGCATACAAAAGATGAGACCCTTTATGACGATTATTAACATTCTAGGTCATATCCAACACAAACAATCAGCAACAAAGATTAGGAAAGCCCCATATTACGAACCATATGAGAAACCATATAAAAAGTTTCAACTAAAAGCTTGAAATATCCCCAGAAAAAACCACAGGAGAGAATTCACAGATTGAAGTTGAAGCAGTTGCCATGCTTACAGAAAGTAGAAACGCAAGGTAAAAGTAAACAAAAATAATATGGATATGGTAGTTCTCACCCATTGGATCTTTGATGATGTCATAATAATCAGGAACATCCCGGGCATCAACGGGTTCCCTGAATGGCCAGGCATCAGCATGATCGTGCATTGACTGTATACAAGATAACAGCAATGACTGAAAAAGGAAAGAACCGAAAGGGAAAAGGAAAACTGATGTACTCAAGATGCGAATGAAGGTAAACAAGTTATCACCAAGAAAAAAAAAAAGAAGAAGAAGAAGGTAAACAATAGAAAATTTAAATTCAAGGTAATAAAGCATTCAAGAAACTTGCCTTCAGAAGTGATCGCATAAATGCAGTCAAATGTTTCTGATTCGCAGCGCTGTCTGTAGAAACACTTAAACTTCTAAATCGGGAATGACCCCACTGATCAGGAGTCCATCCAGCCTCTCCTGCAATTGCATGAACCACGGACGTCTGATCAGTTTTTAAACAATATCTGAATTCCTAAACATAACGCTTTTTTGCTCGCATCCACGGGAAAAGCCAACGTTTATACGTATCTATAAATCGGTAAAATGACCAGGATTTGATAAAAGCAAAATAAGATGAAATCCCCTTGACGCCAAGTATGTTAGTAAGAAACTAAGCACCATGCATGGGGTCGCCCGAATAAGAAATTGAGATTGCAGATCAGTTCTTGACATAGTTTATAAACAGATCCCAGTTTCGTATGTCACGAATCACAGGAAACACAGAACTTCATGTGTAAAATCTATTAACAACTGAACAATGACCAGTACTTACAAAAAATAAAATTTTAATTAAGCCCATACGTTTCAAAGCAGGGACTGGGAAAGCATAATTTAACCCAGAAGCACCCCAACTAAAGAACATTGGCAAGATAAACTGGGATTGGGAATTTGGTACTTACTCAAACCAGGAATGTCCTCAACTTTGATTGATTTTTTAGGAATACCAGCTTCTTTCTGCATGATGTATTCCACAAGTCATATGTTTCTCAATTAATGATAGTATGTGAACAATAGAAAAGGGGGGGGGGGCTTGCAACTTAGGCTGACATGCCAGGTAGTTTGCTCACATATGTCACAACCAAGGAAAGTGGCGGACTTTTAAGCAAGTCATGAATGAATGCAATTATTTAAAAAATAAATAAATAAAAAGGAAGAAAAGATTAGATAATGTTGGATACCTTCTGAAAATCAAATCCAGGATAAACAATGTGACAGTTTGACAGCTCTCTTATCTTTTCGTCTATAGCCTATATTGTAAAACCAATAATGATTATTCTCAAGGAAAAAAAAATCTGAAAAATCTACAGAATAACAGTTAGTAAAGAAGATAATTAATAATGTCACCAGATGCTCCAATGCTCCAATTTATATAGAAACAAGAATAATGCACACAGCCCTCCTAAATTAGATTCAACAACATCAACAACAACAAGCCTTATCCCACTAAGTGGGTCAGCTACATGGTTCACACGAGTATTCTATCAACAATCAAGTCCTTAGGAGGTCTTGTTCAATGACGTCATTGAACGTTCTTCTCGATCTTTCTCTATCCCTTTTTATGGGACTCCATCTAACTGCATCTTAATTCTGCACTACACCGTACATCAGAATATACTCAAATATGCATGTGATCACACTTCATTACTTAATTCTTTGGTCACAGTTACACTCACATGCTAATTGACCAATTAAATGACGTCAAAGTGTGGACTCTTAAATGTCTCCAGGGAGCAAAATCATTTTGGCCCAGTTAAAGGCATAACAATCCAACAGCCCATCATCAAACTTTATTTTATGATCATCACGGATGGATCAGGGATTTGCATCCAAATGCCTTCAGGTAGTGGATGCACATCTACCTTGATGAGGCCTCTTTTTGTCCAACTTTCTTAAGATTTAATATGCTTGGCAACTCCTTCCTCACCATGTTTCCATGTGTTTGCGTGCGTTTAAGAGGAGGCCATTGAAAATTAATAGAGGTATATTATATGGGAAAGAAAAGTTCAGACTAAGATGAAATGAGTTTAGAGTGTAAAAATTCCGTTTTATACTTACAGGTATATGTTAAAATTTTAATGAAAGAAACATGATGACCTCTCATGTAAACTAGTTCATCTAAATCATTATGAAAGTAAATCTAACAAATTGCCAAATGGATACTATGTTACCTGCCTCTGACGACGAATCATAGTTGATAAATCAGTGTATGGGAGCTTTGGATCGATCTTGCATTCCATGAGAATTCCTCCGTCATAATCCTTGATATACCTGAAATGACGATTAATTTTGATGATCCCCCAGATGGTATATAACAAACAAATAGTGAAAGATGAAATCACTTTTTTTTGGTTAACAAATAAAAAAAATTAAGCACTTGCAATTCGGGTAACTCTACACCCCAACCAATTATGATACTGAAGTGACAAATAAAATTAAAAAGAAAACATTCTTTCACTTCACGTTAGATACAGCCATGGGAAGAACCGCTGCCATGTTTCAGACAAGAATGAAGATAAAATTACCCTTGCCATCTATCTTTCTCCAAGTGAATCTCTTTTGTGAAGCCCTGAAGGAAAATAAACCAAAATCAATGCCAAATCTAAAATTGTATCCATTAGTTGAACAGAAGGGATATTTAAAACAAGCCCACCCCATGCGCCCCCTCACTTTTCCTCTAAAAAATTCCTCTCGGAAATACTAAAAATTAGGTCAATTGGATAGGAATGGATTCCAATATCACAATGATTTTTTCTCTGTATTTGGGTCTCCATTTGCAATGGCTTAGGGCCCTAATGGTACAAATTCTAATAAAGGATGGAAGGTTGGGGTTTAAACCAGGGGATTGTCCGTTATTAATAATTCTTATACCAACTAACGATGTCCAGATATTCCTCTTTCATCCTTAGTTGATCAAAAGAGAAAAGATCAGTAAATATGCTATCCAAAAGCAACTAATATATCTCATGATTAGCTTATTTAAAAAAAAAAAAAAAAAAAGATACCGCCAGACAAGGATGTCATATATTGATAACTAGACCTGTTTGATAAAATAGCCAACAGCATTATTATCAGCATATGTGAGAAAGTGTGTCAATCCATCCTCATCACGAGCATACTGTTTCAAGTGATTCATCAGTCTGGTGCCATAACCTTTTACTTGCTCATCAGCTGTTATTGCACAAAAGGCTATTTCACCGAACTTTTGGCTATGAATCATAAACCACAAGAGTATCAGTAAATACAATGATAGTTTTTTTGTTTCAAGTGAGGCTAAGTTATGGGTCCCCCTCCCAAAAAAAGACTATACTATAGTGGGAGGGGGGGTAGCAAATAAAGAGGGGGGAAAAAACAAATTAATGCTAACTCTATTGACATCTTAACAGTAATAAAGAAAAGTGTGACAACCTCTCATTTTCTCTTTACACGAACCGATAACTAAATGAGGTAATACAGCAGTAACATGAAGAATATGAAGATATGGACGTGAATCATTACCTTACATATGGGCGATATGTAATTCCTCCAACAACATGATTACGTCTTATAACCATCACAGACTTGTGGCTCCTGCAAATCCAACGAGCAAGTGCAAGCATTTACAATTACAAGCATCAAAACACAATCTCAAATCAATTTCAGAACTTGTCCATTTAAAAATGCCTATGGATATGTTTTAGTACTTAAAATTTAAAAGACTACTGGCATTACCTATCCATAACAAGTCGGACAATGTATTCCTTGGGCATGTTGGGAAGTTGTCTAGCAAAAATATTCTTTAATCCTATCAACCTAACCAATCAAAAGCAGTAGTAAGAATGAATATCATTAATATCAATGTTCACAGAGAATTAGAAAATATGCAAAATCTCCTCCAGCCAGCTGGTACTTGAATGTTCTTAGAAAAGATGAATAAATACCAAACCATGTGCTCATCAACACCATCATTTGAAAGGCATACGAATTTCAGCTTCCCTGCTTCTTCCTGAAAGACTCCAAGGTACCAAATCGTCATAACTAGGAATCTTGATTTCCATGAAAAGGAGCGTTGAATAGTTTAGACAACGAGAAAAAGGCAAAACAGAAAGGAAAGATGCGAAGCAAACATACATGGCAGAATCAAAAGACCTCTCGTCAAACATGCAAGTATGCAACAAAATACTTGCTACAGATTAATTGAGCGACAAGAAATTAAAAATTTAATCCAGAAACAGGGACAAATTGCTAGTGCTGATATGAGAATGCACATGATATTGACTTATGATGCGAACTTAAAGCCTTCCTCAAACGCACTGGAAATTTTGCTCCCATTCACGGGAGAAGGAGTGCTCTACCTCTCTCCTGAGATTCTCTTCCCTGGCACAGTATGCCCCACTCGTCTGCAAATTATCAGTAAAAATCTTTGTTGCGTCCTCCTTAACGATAATGCCCGGAACTGAGGTCGAGGTGGGAATGGTTCCCACCGAAGCAGTCCCGGCTGTGGCAGCGTCTTTAGCGCTATCCGAATTCTCTATCTTGACCGTCGTATTATCCTTTTGGAGCTTGGTGTTCCGCGGAGCTGAGGGGGGGTTTTCAAGCCTAGCGGCAGTGAAGGTGCGCATGGAGGATTCATTGTCGTAATCCTCCTCGTCGTCGTCAACAACGGCATCCTCCGACTCATCGTCGGAGTCGGAATCAGCGCCGCGAGCAGAAATGCTCTCGAGGTCATCATTGGACGTTAAAGCACCGTCGCGGGTGTCGGCGGAAAAGGAAGAGGGGGGAAAGGGAGGAGCGTGATCATCCGACGCCATTTTGCGCTTGTGGATGGTAGAGGTGGCAGAGGCAGAAGCAGAGTGAGAGGGAGAGGGGGATTGGGAGCTACGGGAGCGAATGTTCCCGGCCGCGTGAGACGAGTGGGTGTCCATATCTAGGTTAACTTGGATCAGCTGAGCAGTTGATCAGTAGGCCGCATTGGGCAGTGGCTATTAGCTGGCGGATTTTCTTTTTCTTAAATGACTGACTGATTCAGTATGATTTACTCTGCAATTGATTGATTCTTGCTTCTATTAGATTGGGAGTGACACAAAATTCATGCTTTGATTCACCTCCCGGCGACTCCATTTTATTGTTTCGTGTTTACAAAACCCCAGAATTTCAGAATTGCTGAGACACTTGCAAGGGCTCCCCGACGTCACCCGAAGATTTCCATTTTCCTCGCCAAAAAGTTTTTTTTTAATTTTCTTAACATAAAAATTAATTGACTAATTTAAATAAATTAAAAAAATTAGTTATATTAGTTAATTATTTGTAATAAATAAATGTTATCTTTTTTAAAATATTCTTGTTAATCAAGTGTATTTGTTAGAATTACTATTATTATAAAGATTACTTCAAAAAATAAATATATATAAAAATAAAATATATTAAATTTTTATATTTAATATTTATAATTAAAATAAAATTAAACAAATTTTTAGATTAAAAATAAGATATAATAGTTTTTAACAGGAAACAAAAATCGAGGGTTGGTTTTAAGATACCGCATTTGTATTATAGCCTTTTCCCTTTTTCCAAATAAGACGGTGGGATTGTCATGTGATAGTTCTCAATTTAACTTTTTTGCCAGTTGCAAGACTTTTTTTATCTCAGTATAAATTATTTCATTAAATTTATTATGTGAACGTATATTTTTATTTCTAATTTATTATTCTGTTGTTATAATGTTTTAAAAAAATAAAATTAAAAGTTATTAAATTTTAAGAGATAATATAAAATTGAAAACTTCTCTTAACCATGATAAAAATTAGGTTAGAAGTACCTTATCATCGTTATAACTATAGCCAGGGTAAGTGGCAACAATCCATGCTGTCTTCTCAAATGGCAATGACGTAGCGTGGCGTAGATCATACTCACTGACGACGCGCTGAAACCTCAGGCGCGTACGCATGCACGTCCATCCATCTTAGATGATCTGATGTGGTGCCATTTCATGTACAGGAGTAACAGAAATGACACCATCTGGCCGGATATCTTTAGTTTTAATTCCGTCATCGATCCCCAAACCCTTAGAAGTATAACCAGATGACAGTATAATTCTTTTGAAACAAGTTAAACTAGAACAGGGATATAAAAGCCAATAAAGGATATACATTAATCAAGACTGCCGACACGACCAAACGGAATAAACTCCGACACGCAAAACGATGATTTTGAATTTTTGATCAGTTGAGGGAGTCAAACAAAACATAAACAGCTTCTTTGAGACTGCATATATATCAATTTCACAATCCAAGTAAATTTTCTGCTGGTTCCTAAATCTCCCCAGCCTGGACCTGATCATAACCAGTGAAAATAACCGCCATTATTAGGCAAATCATGCACATATAAACACACATAAGCACACGTTCACAATGCAATACGAACCCAGAAGCACTATCATGGTCCAATCAGCTAATAGTAATAATAGGCATCTTTCTTGGTCTCCCTGAAGGCCAGTGGGATATAACCCTCCTCCTTCCCGCTCCTCTTCCTCGAACCACCCACATGCTTCATCCTCGTTGACGCCGAACTGAAAGTGTGTGTGTGTGTGTACACATTCAACAAATTACATGTGAAAATGTTTCGTAAGCTCTCCCGCATGATCCTCTTCTATATTCTTTAATATAATTAATGCAGCAGACCTTGATTCTAACAAGTAATCCATGTCGGAACATGTATAGTACTCTTCCGATCCTTAATATAAGACCTATTTAACTAATTTGATTAGATTAAGAAAGTTAGGTAAATTAGTTCATTATAAGAAAAGTGACATTTTTCCTAAAACACTATAATCATTTTTTTAATACCCCCCTCTCTCTCTTCTACTTGATTATGATTGAGGGAGTATCCATAGGGATAATTTAGAGAAAATTGATAAATATGAGAAATGGGTCTTATATTTAGAATCAAAACCAACTCAAGAATTGAGTTCTATATCAACGACCGGGAGAGTACTAAACTGCTAATTAATGAGACAGAAATGCATATAATTCCTTGTGAAGTTGTTGTCTCAGGGAGATTGTACAGTATTATCTACTTCTGTTACTAAGTTTAATTTGCTGCTCTGCTAATAATAGTGAGAGGACTTAGATCAAGCCGTACTTTATATACACACCCACATACCCTGAGGCCTGAGCCTGAGCCTGAGCAGCGAGGATGTCGCTTTGCTTTGCCCTGAGTCTTTGGACGGACTCCTCATCCATGTCTTCAGACTCTTCCTCCCCGTACTCAACCTTCATGCATCGAATTATGAACAGCCAACGACTTAATTAGCTGTGAGAGTGCAGGAAAATGAACAGCTTATTATTGTTGCGATAAAGCATTTCGCATGTGACAACTTTCTTACTCTGAACCATTTTCTCTGATAGTTGTACCCGACAACTTTTCCCATATACTTAGTTCCGTTGCATTCCTTGCAAATAATCAACCCTATATAACGCCGAGGGTCGGAAGGGATCACATTTTGTTCATTCTGTAAAATGAACAGACATACATACGCAAAAAAATATAAACAATGAAATCAAATCTTAGTGGTGTAAATTATTTGACAATCAATATCTAGTACTGTTCAAATTATATGTATATAGATATATATATATATATTCATGAAACACATGGAAATGCATACCACTGCAGCAGCTGGCTGATTTGGGCCCTGCTGGGGGTTTTCATTCTGAGCACCATTTCCTACTGGTTGGTTTACTTCTTGATCACCTTCAGCCGCATTATAAGCTCCCAAATTTGGGACGATGAGGTCTTCATCACTGGATGATGAAACAACTTCTTGCATACAGCCAAGGTAATCATCACGATAAACAAAAAAGCAGCAAAAATATTAACATCAATAATAATAGTTGTACTGTAAAACCTCGTGAAGCATCCCTCATCCAAGCTTAATTTCCAGCAACACATCAATATGACTTCTGAAATAATTTGCGCAAGACATATGCTTGTCTTAAATTAAGTGTGTTTGTGTGTGTTAAACTTAGGAAGGGCAAAGGCCAAGGTTTCCTCATGTTCTAGACGTCAATAAACAAGGAAAATTATGTGTTTTTCCGAATCATTAAATAGATAGATTCAACCTTCCATTCAAGAGTGGGCATATATGCCTCCTTAGGAAACAAGAATTTGATTAATTCATGCATGTAGAGGCATGTTCCCATCATAAAGTTGTAAAAAGAAGGTTTCATGCTGGAATTAATTAACCTGGCCTCCTCCAAGTAAGTATATCCGTACAATTGTCTTTCATTTAAATAGAAATCTATTTGAATACATCATCAAATTAGACGAAGCGAAGAATCTGATTTAAGGGGGCTAATATATTTACTGGCAGTAAATTTCAATTAAAGCATACGTATTTCATAACTCTATCAACAATAGTAAAATCACACTAAAATTTTACCCAAAAAAAACCATAATCAAAGTCATTGTGTATTCTTTTTTAAATACCTTGATGCCAAAAAGGAAAGTGCGAATTAGTACATAGTATTCTACTAATAACAAAGGTAGTGTGAGGATAGATCCTTTCATTCAAAATTTTGGTCCAAACTTCCCAGCGAAACACGCAGATAACTCATCAAGCAAAATCAAGAGAGAGATAAATATCACCAAAGCAAAACCTTATAATTTAATCTTTTTTTAATTTTGAACTCTTTTCCTCGATCTCTTGTGATGTAGTCAGCATATATCAGTGCAATAATACAGGCCTATATGTACACCCTAATACCAACCAAAAGCTCTTAAAACGTTAATTCATTAAGGAGTAGTTAACACAACATATAGCTTTACTTTTCACAAGCATTTGCATATACGTAACATGGGTTCTGCACTTCCAACTAGCCAGCATTTCACAGAACATAATGTAAAATCAACTTAATACATGTCTCAGACAGGACAGAATAGAGACGCTACAAGACAAGAAGGATATAGAGGCTTTTTCTAGTGACATTTATAACAAACACCGAGAACCGTGGCATTTGTCACGAAAGAACTGCCGATGGTGGTGTTTCTCGAGCTAGGCATTGTGCATACGACATTGTTCAATTTCTTTTCTTTTATGTGTTAGCTTCTTCGAGTGCTCATGGAACAAACTGGGTTATAAGATTCAGAACTATCATAATAATTTGGTTTTAACATATAGTAATAATAAGATATAGATTTCAAATAGTTTGGATGAAAGTTTTTATCGAAGTGTGTGCGCGTTTTACCCAAATCGAATGAGCAATGTAGCTAATGTTTCAATAAGGACTCCTTGAATATATATATATATATATATATATATTTATATATGTCTTGAGAAACTGGAGGAACCCATTATGCTATATCAAGATAATTTGAAGATGCAAATCATAGCACAGTACTTTTAAGTCGGCGATATAACTTCTGGGAGTTATCCTATTCAAGTACCTTAAGTACTTCAATCAACTTGCTTTTTCGATTTTAAATTCTCCTCTGATCATTAATATACAACCTAATTAACTAATTTAAATAAATTAAGAATGTTAAGATATGTTAAATCATAGCACAGTATTTTTAAGACGGCAATATAACTTCAAGGAATTATCATATTCAAGTGCCTTCAATACTTCAGTCAACTTACTTATTTGTTTTTAAAATTCTCTTCTAGTCCTTAATATAGAACCTAGTTAACTAATTTAAATGAATTAAAGATGATAGTTAAATTAGTTAATATGATATGTTTTTTCTAAAATACTCCTCCGGTCCTAATTATAAGACCCAATTGACTTATTTGAGGAGATTAAGGAAGTAAGTTAAGTTGGTTATTTATAATAAATAAGTGTTGTCATTCCTAAAATATCCTTGTTAATTAAGTATATTGGCTAAAACTATCATTATTAGAAGGATTATCTTGGAAAAAAATGCATAAATATAAGAGACAAAATGGATTGGGTCTTATAATTAGGACCAAATAAAAAGTCAAATTGGGTCTTATAATAAGGACTGGAGGAGTATCTTAAATATCTTCTTTAATTTCCTCCCTCCCTCTTTTATTTGATTATTTCTAGGAAAATACCAATAGGGTTAATTTAAGGAGAAAAAATTGATAAACATGTTAAACATATAAGAACAACATAAACTCCTTAATTATGTCCTTACATTAAGTGGCGGAGGAGTAATTAAGTTTTGCGGATATGAGGGCCAAAAAAGTTTAATTTGGGGCTTAGGAAAAATTTAGTTGTGATTTTAGCTGTGGATTAATATCCATGGCTATGAAAGTTTTCTCTCATTGTTTTTCTCTTTTAAATTATATTGGCAGTTGTTATTTCTGACTCAAAGATCTAATCTTTAATAATCTTAATCTGGGATCGGATATACAGGAACTCAAATCAATTATCGTATATCGCTGTGCCCATCTTGTATAGGTTTTGTCTCCGATATCTGTCTCAAAACACAAAATAGAAGAAAAACATTACTGAGTCGAGCTCAGTGAGCACAGAATTCTCAGATCAGAACTTTCATCATGAACGAAGATCAAATCGAAGGTAGACGTCAGAAAAGAAGACCCGGACACATGTATTCAAACAGATCAAATAAATGTCATTAAATCGAACAACGAAATTATTGAACAAGGGCTAAAGAGTTTCACCATATGTATTGTGGCTCAACAGCGTGCTGCTTGCTGCGTCTGAGTTGCTCATCCTGATATTCCTGAACATACACACACTGGCAAAATCGACACAGAGGAACAGATCTCGATTAGCTCATTAACTGAAAAGAATGGATCAAGGGAAAACACACTCAGAAAGCCCTGGCTAGCCACAAGCCTCCGTCTCTCTCCCTTCTCTCTCTCTCACTCACGCACACGCACAAACCCACCTGATCAGAGAAAGCAAATGTGAGGGAGGGAAGAAGGGGGCACAACGTTAAATGGAAGAAGAGAAATGAGAAGAGCCGGCGTCGCTCACAGTGACAGACAGCCGTTTTTGTTTGCGAGGATGATTCCTGAAACGACACCTGCACTTGGATTCGTCACAGGCGAAGTTCATGCAGCACTTGGGATTTGCATGCAGTCTTCTTTCTTTCTCTGAGCCAATCATATCTTTCCACGTGGCCCGCTGTTAAAACGGGTTTTAAGCAAATCTGCCCGGCGACGTGAGTCTAAGCGTGTCTGCTCTTCCATACTGAGTGACTTCTACGCGCTTCTTTCGCGAGTGAAACCTCCCTCTTTAACCGTCTTATCAACTTGCTAGGCCCAGCGAGGATTGACTTGTAACTCTTCTTAATTTCCACTCCCGATGAAACCGGAGACCTGAGTTGTGATGTATTTTCAATTCAATATTTAGTTGTCCGAAATCCGAATTTATTGATTTCTTCTATATAATTACAATTCAATATATTATAATTACAATATGTTCTTTTATGTATTTTCCTTTTTATTTTATATTTACCTTTTTTCAACTTCACTTTGTTAGATTTCATATGGTGTTCAATCAAGTTTCCAATTTAAAAAAAAATCTAAGGAATTATAAGGTAGATTATTTTAATTAAACGCTCAAAAATTCGCTGACAATTTTTCTTTTGATAACGATACTTTTTTGTGGCAATTAACAGTCACATAAACCATCAAAAAGTGCGAGCTCTCTTTTTTAAAAAATAAATAAATATGATAGTGAAAATAAATAATTGTCAATATATAAGACAGTTTATAATTGTACGATGTTTTTTTTGTTGGGCCAAACACAAAATATGTTTTTTTATCCCCTACCGAAGAACTCACGCCCGCACATCTCACTGTTGGGCTACAAAACTACCGACTTCTGCTTACACACTTTACGAGGCGTTTGCATTCCGTGCTCAGCACTTAAAAAAATTTATATCATCTCAAATTATTAATATAAAAATTATCTTGATATTTAATTTAGTCTTAAATATAATATTTTAATATACTTTATATCTTATATATATATTTTTTTCAATATAATCCTTATAATAATTGTACGTGTTAAAGATTTTATCAATTGTTGATTTTAGTTAATACACATAATTAGTGAGAGGCATTTTAGAGAAAACAACACTTATTTATTACAACTGACTAATTTAGCTAATTTTTGTAATATACTTGAATTAGTTAAACTAACTCTTATATTAAGAATCAGAATAAGTATGTATTAAAATTATTTTTGGTTAACATTTATCTAGTACTCAAAAATATTTTTTTTAGATGTTTTCAATATCTTAAAGTATTTTATAATTTATTTATTACCTTAAAATATTTTTTCACGGGCATTTAATGTTTTAAAAAATTTTCTATTTCTTGATATTGTATCATAAAATATTTTAGAATATTAAAAAATATTTCAGGATACTAAATAAATCATAAAAGACTTTAGAATACTAGATCCTAAAATATGTTTTTAGGTAAGCCTAGTCACAAAGTATTTTAAAATAATGAACATATATGAAAAAATATTTTAGGTACCAAATAGATCACAAAATACTTTAAAATATTAGATTCTTAAATATTTTTTCAAATGCATTGTCAGAAAATATTTTAGAACACTAAATATATATGAGAAAATATTTCAGGATATGATAAAATATTTTAAAATATTGAATATGTGTAAAAAAATATTTAAGAGTATTAGATAAACTTTAACTAAAAATAATTCTAATACATATATTTTTTGTAATTAAAAAAAAAAAGGTCCCTCCTGCTCAGCACTCAAAACGTCCATGTTTTGCGTGTTGAGCACTCCTTGCTCATCAAGATGATGAGCAGGGAATGTGGATCCCTTTACGAGTAAGTTAAAAAATAACCCAATTCATCTGTCAAGTTTGATGAATAAAAATAAACACCAACTACGTCTAATTTTTAATATAAGAATTAAATAATTAATTTAAAAAAAATTAATTAAGTTTACAACAAATGTGTATTTACTTTTTTAAACTGATTTTTTTATTGATGTTTAAACTGATTTTTTTAATCATATGTATTGAAACTAATTTTTAATAAAAACTCTTTACAATTACTAGAGGTGTTTCAGATAAAACATTATATATTTTAAAAACAAAATAAATTAAACTATCATATTTAAGATCAAATTCAATCCATATTTCTTATCAAGGATCCAAGGTAGTATTTAACAGACAAACCCCTCTCAAGGCCAAGAGAATTGGGGACAATTTTCACATACGAATATAGAGACATGAAAATTACTTTAGATCGAAACAAAGGTACAGACTACAGAGGCATGAATATAAAAATTGAAATATACGAAAAATAGCGTTTATATATATATATATATATATATATCAAGAGTATACTTACTGAATAAATCCTATAAAATGGTGGTAAGTACGCAGGTTCCTCTATTTCGATCAGTTAATTGCCAGAAACTATGAGGGAAATAAAAGAATAAAGAATGAACTCTATTTCGCGCTCTCCTTTTAACTTTGTTCACAAGTCGAGGTGAAGTCATGGGGGCGGCAGAACAGGGCAGGTAATGTCCAATTCACTCTATAATCCAACGTAAATAACTTAAGTAATACACATTTTTGTAAAATCAACAGATTTTATATGGCCACACAAAGCATTCAATTTCGAAAGAGCTTTGTTACAGAAACTGCCACTGTGGTCAATCGCCCCCTGATCATCTTTTTCGCGATCTGCGCCGCAGGCTACCACCTAATATTAGTCTGTTCTTAACCGGTTTGACCCATTTTTATGGCTATTGTATAAAGGCAGAAGCCATCTGGATCCATATTTCCTCTTCCCATAACACCGCCAATAAAGAATTAGTAATGACAGCATTACACAAACCGGTATAGCCCATCTGTTCCAAATTCACAATCAACAAAAACTTTCCATCACAAACGTCCATGAAAATGGATCAAAAATTATGCTCATCTAAGATGCAAAAATGTAGGGAGTATCAGATGCGTGAATATAGAAAAGAGTTCCAAGTACCTGTCAAGATCCAAGATTGGGCTGTAAACAAGAGTTTCCCAAGTCGCAACTATAAAATGCCAAACTGGGTTATAGTAAAGTGATTCTGCTGACCAAAACATCCTTGTATATGTCTCCAGAAATATGAAGAGTAGCCATGCTCCAATTTCAATCAAAATGAACTTGATAATAAAGCGGCCAATAACAACCATGACAAGAGAGAACGCCACCAACCAATTGAAAAGCCTGTGGTTGTATTCCTTAATAAATAGAGCCCGAGATTTCTTTAACATCTGTGTATTCATTTGTTAAATCAAGAGGTGTTAAGCATTTAAACGAGTAGAAAATCGGCAAAAAGAAAAAAAATTACGACCTGAAATATTTGTTCATTTTATAGTCATTTGAAAAAATATATATATTTCGGCATGAATTATTCCACCAGTTACCACATAAAAGGTCATTTCCCAGTGCATAGAGAACACTCACTTCCATTAGGATGAATAGAAACTGAAATATTATTTCTTTTCAACGTTCTAAAGCTCCAAGAATTTAAATGTAGCAGAGTAAAAAAGTAAAATAGAAGTTATAGTAACCGACCTTCATCATGCGTTCCTCATAGTTTGTTTTTGACGGCCCAATGCACTCATGCTCAAAACTTTGGTTGCACTGCAGGAAACCTGCATTAAATTTTGCCATGGTAGGAAGCCTGAGAACCTGAAGCTGATCCATTTTGTCCTCACATCTGGTGTACAATGCCTCGCAGAGCTTTGAAGATCGATATTCATTTTGCATAACAAAATTGTTCAACACCTGCATGATAACCAAAGTGGATATAAACCAAAAAATTGTCATACTCAAATTCCCAGTTAGTAGAGAGCAGAGAACCGAAGAGCACCATTTCAATGCTGCTGCTTGATACAATGATCCTGATTGCAGTTCAAAGATATTTGCTGCTATTTTTTTTTTTTTGGGTGAAAAATGAGATATTTACTGCTTAAATATTCACCCAAACGAAAATCATAAATTAATCACAAACACAATTGGATGCTGTGAAGCTCTAGAGGCCTCTAACACTCATGTTAGTTTTCTCTAGCTGAGTGTACTCGCTATATCAAGGCTGAATCAGCTACATGCAAAGTCGTAGACAAATCCAACATGGAATGAATGATAAATCAAACAACTAACCCCAAAAAAAATATATTTATCATAATTATAAAAAAAAAATGCAAATGTTATCTTTTAATTGTATCAATTGTAAATATCCTTTTTAATTTTGAAATTACAAAAACCCTCTTGAATTATTACTCTCCAGGATTTAAATCTTTCAAACTTTTTTAACTGTTGCATAGCACTTTTTTTTTCATCTGCAACTCAAGTTCCACAATTTAAACACATTCAATCTAAAGACCTGGTGGTTAGCCCTCCTGTTCCTAATTTCTCTTCCCAGAATCTTGATATAAATGTCGCTCCCAATTCAGAAGCGTGGTATGGGCTATAGGACCAAGGATTTGAGAAGGAAAGCTCACTGGGGCCATAACCCAAAACAAAAATTGATAAAAGATACTTTCTGCTAGCTTTTGCTTCTTAAGTTACTAATTCTCCTTCAGCAGATTATTTTTACGATATTTCAATCCACTACAAAACTGTGAACAGTACCTTCTGAATTTCTTCATCCAGTTGCTCAACTGATTTCTTAGCATGGTGACGTCCAAAATGTTGCTCATCAAAGGCCCGCATTGCTTCCCCTCTAGACTTTTCATGAGCCTCCTGCAATGATTCCTCTGGAAGTGGAAAATGCAATTTTGCCATCCTTTCACTGTATAGCTTTAGACACCTCTCAAGAATACCCTTGTTGAAAACCTCCACAAGGGAACCTGTTGAAGGAATCTCTCCTTTGTTCAAGGCTTCGAGAATCTAAAAAATTGAAATGTGAAAATAAAAATCAAGGTTTAATGAAGATGTACAGAATGAAGCTTCAAGTTCTTACTCTAAGGAGCTCATTATTGTCACAACTCATAGCTTTACTCTATATAAAAATAACTAAATATTTAAATCCCCATACCTGCTCCAGAAAGGAAACGAACTGCTTCCCATTCAGTGATTTTCCCTGTACAATCTTGGGGCGAATGATGCTAGCAACAAGCTCTTTCAGTTGCTCCCTTTTCTTAACATATGTTGGATCAAGTTCACCATCCTTCAAGTCACAAAGTTTTGTTCGCTGAAGATGTGGCTGTTTTGACATCCAACATATAAGTAAGTGCACAGGGAGGTGGAACTAGATGAAAAGAAAGCTTAGATAGGTGCTACTTGAAATAACACTTGAATTCATGCGTCAGGAAATTACTTTCAACGCTAAGATCACATTCTTCACAATAACCAAAAATTAAAAAAAAAAAAAATGAAAGGCCGTGGTCTTTCCCAACAAGTGTGAGACAAAGGAAAAGGAAAGCGTGTTGTTCATTATCCATAGACCAACAAGCGTGAGAAAACAGACAGATTGATCAATCGTAATTTTCCATTTTTCATGTTTTGGACGTCATGTCTTGTGTAGTGACAAAACTAGCCTAGACACCATAGCAAGTGCCATAAGAGTTAAATTTGCACAGAAATAGAAGAAAACAATTTAACAAGCCAAGGACAGATAACTTATGAGAACTTCAGTCCAATATGTTTGGCATATGTAGGAGTCTGGACTATGGGTTGGCTTGGAGGGAAAAATGCGCACTCTGATGGAGAAGCCAACAAGACCAACCCCTTTCATTTTGATAGGACCGACCTATTTAAAAATAACTATAAGAGGCGACAGAGGCAGAAGCAAGCAAAAGGCAACAGTCCCTTCTAAGCAACCAGGGAGTTGACTTCTATTTCCTACCTTTTTGGAGAAAGTAGCATACTCTAATGTCTTTTAGGTCTGTGTACTAGGTTATTGTATTTTGGGAGAATGTGCGGTTTACTTTGAATATATTAGCCGTTATAGCCTGGGGGGGGGGGGGGACATTTTTGCATGAGAGAATAGTGAGGAGAGAGCTGACCTCTCGAATGTCAGGTCCAATGTATGAGCTGTGAGTGTGTGAACTATTTTGTAACTTCCTATCTCACACTGAGTACGAAGATTGTTATCGATTAATCATATTTGAGCATTATTCCACGGTTAGGGACCATTTTACTGTTTTATTAGCTGTATATCACTGTTTCTGCTCTCGGTTCCTATCACATTTCAACTCAAATACAAAACAAATATGCTTACATCAAAAACTCCATATGTTACACTAAAAGAACTTGAAATGGGGTTGAACAGGGTAAATAATGAAAGAGGTTAGTAAAAGAAGGGCTGGCACATACCTGTGGTAAGCTAAAGGCAGTACTGTTGTCTCCCATGATAGCTAATGAATCCCGGATTTGGTTAACCTGATGAAGTGAACCTCTATTGTTAACATTCACTTTAAGACTTGTAAGACTGAATTATATCAGAAATTGGGTTTCCCAAGTGGCAATACCATATCAATATTTTTGTCCCCTGCAATTTAAGAATAGAAGGGACTACCATTAGACCATTTTTTAATATGGAAAATCAGATCATAAACATAATTCAGTTTGGTTCTAGCTGTGCACTAACCATCAGTATTGGGAACTCGTCTAAGAGCTTCATTCACTAATTCCTGCACCGATTTACCTTCTGCAGATAATTTGACAAATATCAGTATCAAATCAAGTGCCCGTGATGAGCAGTGGTAACTGACAGAGATGCAGTACCTCAATATACCAACCTCCCATATTTGTTGTCAGTGATCAATACGATTTTACAAGGATTTTCAGATAGAAGATTCAAAGAAAGAAAGAAAAAAGGGGACAAAAACAATGGCACAAAACTTGCTAGTATATGATCACAAGACAGAACTTGTCGACTTACGTAGAAAATCACGTTGAATAAGCCACAAGAGCTTGGCAGGTTCAAATGCAACATCTTGGCCCTATAAAATTTCCAGTCAATCAAAGATTACATCAACAAGCAAAAAAAATTCATTAAAAATTTTATTGGCGGAAGAATAAATCAAAATAAAAGTATTGAGGTCATGCTATACCTTCACTCTGTTCAACCCATAAACATTGCGCATTTGAACATGAAAAGGTTACAAATCAAACAAACAAGTTAGTAAATGCAATAATACAAAGGGATGAGGAAAACTATTTAAAAAAGTAATAATAATAATAAACTATGAAACCAACAAACACACAAGTTTCACGAGAAGCAAACCTCCCATAAAATTCTTCAGCAAGCTCAACCGCAAAAGACAATCGAGAGATGTCAGCTTCACGTATCTGAAAAATGATTTAAAATAAGATATCTGCTTATTATCAGCTAGAAGATCCTATAGCATCCACCAAGCAATTGAAAGTTAAGACCCCAAACCAGGAAATTCACCCATGCACTTAAGTTTCCTGTAAGAGAAAAGATTTGTGCTCGCTAGTTCAAAGACAAAAGGTATTCCCACAATTGTCTCAGTTTTTTAGCAATTTTCAGATACAACATAGGAGAGGTCTTTCCTCCACAACAGAGCATCATTATTTGTCGGACTGAGGTTCCTGTAAATCCTTGCAGATTCCGCTTAGACACCAACACCCCATCAATCAAGAATTTTTGCTCATTGAAAATAAGTTATCATATGAGGATTAGAGATAAAGTAACTCTATTCTCTTACTGCAAAGCATATTTCAATCGATTTTTACACCAGATCCCCAAATCCCTTCTCCACACTCCACACCTTCCAATACATACCTATGCTGTCAGTTCATGCAGCAAATATGTCTCGCTTCTTTTAAACCATAACTAAAACTAAATGATATACAGAACATGACCATTCCATTATACAATTTGTAATGCTGCAAGTTAGTCAAAAACACAACAACAAAAAGGCAGAATGACATAGTAAATTCCATGGAAAAGTCTAAAGAAGCAAAATAAACACAAAAATTAAGGGCCCTTCAAGTCTGGGAAAGAACGAGGCTAACTTTTTGTTGAAAGAGCAAGAAAGGATAATACAGCTGACAGAAATCGAAACATCATTAATTAAATTTTTCCAAACAAAATAAATCAAGTAACTAGTTCCCTAATAATTAAAAATAACATGAACTGCCTGACTCCTCATGAAACAATAATATGTGGGCTGAATTCCTGTTTGATTAAGACTTCTGATAGAAATATGGGCCACCAGTCCTACATCAGATAATACCTAAAAAAGGCACTTAGAGGCTTAGAGCCCAACAAGTTTATGCTCTACAAGCTTTTTCTAACTTGTTAATTCTCAGAGTACAAAAGAGTTGTTCATATGTCCATCAAACAAGATAAACAAGAGTACTGAACATAAATTTTCACTAAAAGAGAGGCTGGCAAGTGGAACTTACTGTCTCAGGCAGATTATAGATAAGCACAGAACTTAAGACAGTTGCTAGAGCAAATATCCTGCAAGAGAAAAGATCAACTTAAAAATAGTAATGACTATTAACGCATACAAAGAACTACATGGCCTGTCTGCAAATACCTATCATCATATACGTTTGACTTCCCAATGCTTTCGAATCCTTCTGTATCAAGGTAAAAGACAGAAGTCCTTACCCCGTCAATATCCAATTCTATAGGGGTTCCCCAAACCCAAATTCCTGTATGATAGAAGCCAAAAGAGGAAAAAAGATATATTACAATTAATATCTAAATCTATTAAGGCATTATTATGAGGAATAGGTCAATTTCCACCCACCTTTTGTCTTGGTGTCACGCATGTGTCCAACACCAAATCCTACCAACATACCACTTAAATCAAAATACAGAAAGCCATCAAATCTTCCAAAGAAAAAAAAATCCACAAAATGCTAAAATTGAAGGTAAACTACAAGCAGCTATAAAAGATGGACCTTCATAACAAGAAAGAGAGAGAAGTTGATTGAGAAGAAAAGATTTTCCAGAGCGATATGGCCCAATCACCTGATACACAAAGATTCCCCGAGCATGAAAATAGAATAAGGGGCAAAAATACACACGCACTCACTCTGATGCTTAACTTCAAATAGTAAAAACTACGATGAACCAATACAGAAACACTTATCTCCAAACTCTTATAATATACAGATGTTCTAGTAAAAGAGAAAAAAATGAAACCCAATGTTAAAGTAGCATTCAAACTTACACCCACAGCTGCGATTGGGTTTGTTATTCTCTCAATAACTTCCAACCCTTCTCTTGAAAGACGAAGTTTTGTATGACCAGGATCAGGTTCCACTATAGGAAAGCTGGGCACAGGAAAGGGGAAATCAGAAATAAGGGACGCTTAAAGCAGAGCATGAAAAGGGAAAAGAAGCCAGTTACACTGAATCTAACAGGAATATAGTGGCAAGAAACTCAGGAGTAAGATGTAAGCCAGCAATGTGACATTCACGGGAAGTTAAAAAAGTTTGATCGGTGAAGTTGATTAAAACAATTCAATTATTATAAACCAATCCACCATAATGGGACTTGAAAATGGGGTATCCAAGTTCATGTATCACTCAACCATTATAATAATGTCCTCGGGAAGCAAAGGTTACACTCATCTGCAGTTGTATAAATTACAAACTACCTCCAGACTTTGGCAACCATCACTGACACCATCAGGTCAAAATTAGGCCCAAGTGGATTGTGTTTATAGTGTTACTTTTGAAGAATACAATCACTAAAGCAAAACAACAGAAATATTCAAACTATTGACCAACTTCCCCCTCTGGTTGGCATCAAGGAAACCGCAATAATGCTTCTGGAGTAGGCATGACTTCCCTTTTTCCGAAGGTAAAGATTGACTTTGCCAAAGGTATTGTCATAACACGGCTTAGAACATTTTTATCATCGTTTCTTCTATGTTATTCACATAAATTCAACCTTTCACCTCCTAGGAAGTAAAGCCAAAACGTTTAAGACCATTTTGTTTTTTGTATCTCATAGAATAACAGTTCACTTCCCATCACCCCAATAAGGAAAACGAAAACGACAAACCAGAATCTAGCATTTTAAAATTTTTAACTTTTTTCAAGTACGAGAACCAATATCAAATCTTGTGAACTTTAATAGTCACTGGCAACCAGATCTCGGAATTAAGCAAACTTTATAAAAGAAAACAGAGGTCAATCACTTACGCTTGATGAAAATTCTCAATCGAGAAAGACCAGGAAGCGAAGAGGCAGAGAAGCAACAAAACAACCAGGAACCTAGCAGGAGTGTCCATGGCAGAAATGCTAAGACCCGCTATCTGCCAAACGCCGAAGAACTAAGAAGGCAAAAGGAATGGAAGTGCAGAGGCGAAGCAATCATAGGGAGATTAATGTAGCGAGTGCTGAAAGCAACCGTAAGATAAATGCGATCTGAAGGAAATCCTCGAGAGGGGTGTACGTTAAGAATCATGCACCCACATGGAATGAAAGAGAGGGAGAAACTGAAATACGTGGAATTGAGTCTGGCTATGAGGCGGGGAGGATTTTCTGACTGCTTCAGGTGTTGAACATTTGTTCGGAAAGCCAAATGGTCCGAGAGGCCTTGACACGGCTAGTTTTCCTTGGGTAGCTTCTCTTGCGAAACTGAACAGAGTAGAATAGCCAACAGGGGAATGGATCTCAATTCTGGTTCAAGGGAAACGAGATTGAAAACGGGCCTGTCCGGTTTTCAGCAAATTATGGATGATCATTCCAAATAATAAAATATTAGATTCATAATAATTGCAAACGAATTAAATTATTATTTGAAGATTTTGAATTAACTTGTTATTCGACACAACTTTAATTACCATATGTGTTGTGCTTGATTATTAATTTTACATTTTTAATTCGTTTTATTAAATAAAAATATTTAATTAATGATGATGCTCTCGGAGTTTCTAAAAAGGAAAAGTCCAGTATTTAATTAAACAACTCAAAATATAAGCTGCATCACGAAAAATGGCCCGTTTTTCCATCAGAATTTAATGCCCCGGGATGGCACCATCACCACGCCAATGTTCTGCAATCTTGACTTGTTGACTTGGACGCAAACTTGTGGGATTGGACATCGATATACCAATTCGATCGGTCGAGGCGACCAAAAAAGCAAAAACAAAATACGTATAACCAGGTCCACTGGGAAAGGATTCCCCGTATCCTGGATTTCATGGTGTTTTAGCTATTCGATAAGCTTTTCTGTTAGAATTTATTATTATTTGATTAACTGATAACATATGATTGACATTACTATGAGTTTGCAGTTTCTAGAATTAATATTATTTCAATCTCAATTTTGATAATTTAGTTCCTCTAATTTAACATTTAACAAATTCTGAGACAGTACTAATTGTGGGCATATAGACCCAATGATTAATTATTATTCATTTCGGCTATTTTAGGCCAGAATACGGTTATTTTTTAGGGAAAAATATTGAAGCCCATAAACACAGGACTCCACTTTGTCAAAAAGCAAAAATCAAAGCGCAACAACCCCTCAACTTAAGGCCCACGAGCACGTGCTTGTTACTGGGCCTCATCTTTCCACTAACCCCGTTACTTGAAGAACAAAATAAATAAAAACACACACTCCATGTCCTTCTCTAGACTTGGATACGAAC
The DNA here is from genome assembly GCF_004799145.2 of Neltuma alba. NCBI lineage: Eukaryota > Viridiplantae > Streptophyta > Magnoliopsida > Fabales > Fabaceae > Neltuma > Neltuma alba. The sequence goes on from NW_021633689.1 coordinate 49,124, forward strand.
AGACGGCCCACAAAGAGCCACAAACGAACAGCCCATTCTCCGTTTAAATAGACCGCTTCTTCAAACGGAAGGCCCGTCTTTACGTCAAACCGAACCCGGAGTCCTTTAACGCCCCGTTTCCGAGGGAGAAGGTAAAACAAGACATGCACCCCAATAATGTCCCCGAAAAAATAAATTAATTAAATTTTCCACAACTAAGTTCATTTCTTTAAAAATCATGATGACACTTTCGTTAGGAAAATTAGTATAATGTTACCTCCGGTCCTTAATACTGTATTGTTGTGGGAACTTATGCAAAGCAGTGAAAAATAATATTGAAATTTTAAGCTCGTGCGGGTTCAAGGGGGAGGAAAGAGGAATAGAATGGTGCTGCGACATAGGGAAAGGCGAATGAGGGGAAGAAGGAAGAGGGACACAGACAGAAATTAAATAAAGGGAGGGAAAGGCACTCAAACGTGAATGGGTGGATGAATGGTGTCCAAGTGTGTATTTACAGCATTCGAATCTGAACCACTCGACCCATATCGTCTGCTTCTTTTGCACCGACACAGCATACAAAACTCGTAATTGCAAAATTTGAATCCCCACGCACACTCTTCGCATTTAGCATTTCAAAATGGTAAAAAAAAAACCCTCGACTCTCACACCAGATGGAATCCTTCCCTTTATTTCATTTCCTCTTTCTCTCTTCTTCCTTATTTTGCTTTTTGACCGCAACGATCGAGAATGGTCCCTCCCTATTTCTGTGGTCCACAATGCGAACGGTATAAAGAGTTGTATGCCTTGCCTCAGTACAGGACAGTTCAGATATAATCATGATGCAGTCATCTATTTGTTTAGCTACACTGTGCTTCCCTGCTCACCATATATATGTATGCATGACCTTATCTTAACGTTCTTTCCACACATGATTATCCGTGACATTGACAAGTAATTGGTTCTTTGTGGGTTCTAGAGATCCGGAGAGGAGTTTTTGAAATTTTGGGTATGCCCATGCATGTGGGCAATACAATTGTTTTTGGTCCTTTCTGGGAAGAGGACAAGAAAAGGAAGAACTCGCTAGCATTAATCAGAAGAGATGTGGTGAGTAAGCAGGTGACGAAGGGAGATGGATTGTACTAAAGTCCAGAGCTTAAAAGACAAGATTATTGACTCGGGCAGAAGCTGCTCATGGGTAGCGCCCTGGCCTTTCCGAAAAGGCGAAGATACGTGCCTGCCTCGCCTTGCTTTCAACAAGCTGCAACTTCGAATTAATTACGGACCTTGGACTTCTTCTGGCTGAGAGATAAAGAAAATCTGACAACCTTTCCGACACCATTTCGAAATACTATGTGACGCCAAATCTAGCCACAAATCCTTCCCCCGCAACTTTCTTTTTTCTGTATATAATAACTTTAGCCTTCAGTTTCGTGAAACATGTGACGATAATAAATTAAAGATTGTTTAGACAGCTATTTTCCTTTACCAAGATCCATGTTTAGCTATGTTCCGTGAAAGTTTTCGTACACAGCGGCAAGTATGAATCAGCGTAAAAGGAATAATAGTGCCATTTGGTTCCCGTTTGCCATTTTTCCAAACTAAATGAAGGAAACTCGATCATTTCAAATGGTTGAATTTGAATTTGCATGGGGCTGGAGAAAAACACTTTGAAGACGATAATGAATCGTTTAAATTTGCAAAAGAAGCGGCAGCATTGGCAAGGCAAGACGACGCGGAGGTTGAAAACTAACTAAAAAGAACGGTGAGTTGGGTTAGATATTATGGGGTGAGTAGGTGAGACGTTGATTCCGAGAGGTAAAATAACTGCATCTTTCCTACGCTATTGAAGCTGAAGTCACGCCCCAACAAACTTTCCTTTTCTACTTTCGATTCTCTTACAGTGACAACCGTCCTTTAACGTTGTTAACGGTCACACGGGTAGCTACTGATGGATAGCGCCAGGTGAGAACCAGATCAGCTAAGGCACCGCTCTGAATTCTTCTAATTAATTATAAATTATATTAATCTGGTATTTTGTATTCCGGAGTATATTGATGCCGATGGAAAAAAAGTCAAGTGGCATGAAGTAGTTACAACAATTTTTTTAAAAAAAAAGTACCCAAAATCATAAAATGTCTCGCGTGCCCGTGGTGCAAGGAGGATGATGCTTCCTCTCCTTTGTTGGAACCAGTTTCAGTGCTCATCTCTTTGATGAGCACCATATGCTCATCAGATCTGAACCGTCTATATCTCATTTGAACGGTCCAGATTTAAAATCTTTAATTAATCATTTTTAAATAGAAAAAACTATTTTTTTGAAAGAATGATAGTTAAAAGATCATTACTATTTTAGATTCTATACATATTAAAATAATTATTTTGAATAAAGAAATTAAAAAGAAATCAAATCTAAACTATCCAAATAAGATATGGACCGTTCAGATCTGATTAGCTTATGGTGCTCATCAAATGGATGAGCACCGAAACTGGTTCCCTCCTTTGTTTGGGTCTGCGGGGTGGGATGCTTCGATGCAATAATATACTGATGTTAGGTTTTAAAAAAAAAATACTGGTATACTGATGCACTGTGGTTAACTGTGGTGAACATTTAATCCAAAAATACTTGTAAACTTGTTTTATATAAATTGAGATAAAAGTTCTCTCGTATATCTATCTCAGTTAGTATGAGGTCTCCCAAACTGTAGTTAACTGTAGTTAATATTTAATCTAAAATAATATTTTAAAATATTTAGAAACACATTTCATATACATCAGATAAAATTCTTCTTACGTCATGTAACCGATCCCTGCCAAACTGGAGGAAACGGAAAAGCAATGCACAGTTTCCGAGGCTCTATGTGGCGACCGGGGCTGGTACGAGGCCAGCAGCCTAGCACACGACAAAAGCACCGTTGCATGATCCGCAAACACCAAACGGCTCTCTGCCCTTCTCATTTTGTTGACCCGCCTTGTTTTCCTTGGGTTGCAAGTGCAATGAAAAGATGACCAAGGTGAATTAAAAAAAAAAGACGACTAAGGATTTTAAAAATACGGTTCAAATAAAGTATATAAATTAAATTATATGGAGTTTGAGAGGCCAATGTGATTACAATATTCATTTTATGTTTTATATTAACTGTCTTTAAAATTTTTGAAAATTAATATGGTACATTCATTCAGTTTTGAAAAATAAATGAGGAAAAATGGAAAATAAAGAGAATACTACAAAGAAAAAAAATTTAAAAAGAAAGAAAGAAAAATTACTATTTGTTATTAAAAAATTTATTAATATTCTCTCTCTCAAATTTTCTTCACTCTACTCTAGTCAGAGTAAAGTGAACGGAATGATTCTCGATTGTCTTGAGCGCAGCTCTGTCTTTGGAGTTAGTGGGTAGGTCGCTTTCAAGCATCTGTTGCTCGTCTTCCATGTTAGCAAACGGGTTCATTTCCACTCCATTTGCATTGCGCAGGCGCGTAGCAATATGTTGAAACTGGAGAAGGGGGACGCAAGTTTCCGCCAGCAGCACGACTTCTCATTCTCTTGCAGAAAAAAGTTTATTTGAAAAAGAATACTTTAAAAACTTTTCAAGTAAATTAATGTCGCTTCCATGGAGCTTTGTATTTTGTTACAATATGAGAAACAAGATAATTTTAAATTTAGAAAGACCAATTAGACATCGGGAAGGTTCACCAAAAGAGCAAGTGCAGCTCAGTATCAAACGCTAAATATCAAATTCTCATTTCGATAACCAACTTTATTCATTCATATCTATTATATCAGTGATAATTCCATCCCTTGCATTAAAAATAGAAGGGAGACTCAGGACTGTGGCTTCCCGGGGAAAAAAAAGGGAAAGTGAAAACACAGGCGAACATAGTTAATAGAAGCTGCTACAGCCTCCAGTTACAAGATTGTATAACTCCTGATTAGTAAGAAAGGACAAAATTTTATGGGCGTTCATCCAAGACAGCTGATAATCCAGTCACGACCTTGAACCCAGAAATCTTGGGCTTGAGGTGTATCACATCAGGTGGCTTCCATTCCATCACCTCCTTCCCCTTCTCATCCTGCCCGGAAGAACCCTTAGAAAAAACCAACGCCGATCCATCCGACTTCCCACCGGCAGAATTTCCCATCAAAGCCTCCTGTTTCTCCCGCGTCTCCCCGATTTCCTGCAAGCAAAGCACCGGCGGAGTAACTCGAGTGTGAGGGGAGAGCCACTTTGCTTTCACGTATTCGGCCTTCCTCCACGGCGGAATGTGCATGCCTGTCTTCTTCAAACTCTGCTTCGCTGCGTCCGATACAATAGCTATAATGCTCTGCAACCGATCCGACTTGCCGACGAATATGTACGGAAGGGTTTGGAGAATCGCCTTATAAGACTTGGTTGATCGAGCAATTTCGAATTCTGATCTGAAGTCGATGTCTATTATCACTCGTTCGTTTTCGATGATCACATCTATGTACTCATATTCCCCTGTAAAAGATTGTCCACATTAAAAATATCAATCAGACTGTAACCAACACACACATATATATCAATCAGACGCATGCATGAATCTTTATCTTAGTTTGAACGAAATCCCTGGCATGCATACATATACTGAAAAGTTGAAACAACGATGTTCTGAGAGAAAGATTCTGTTCCTAGCCAGGCCGAGTAATCTTTTTTTTGGATCCGTTTTTCCAGGTTGTTTAGCACCCTTTGTTTGCTCATGTATATATTAACAGAAACCAAACAGAGCTCAGCGACATTTTTCCGATGTAAAATAGAATAAAAAAGAGAGATTACCTGCGAGATGAAGGGGTGACTTTTCCCATCGAGATTTGCATATCGAGGCGTCGTATCCCAGGGCCAACAACTCGTCAGTAACAATCTTTCGGCAGAGGCCATCTCTCCGCTTGCAGATCTTATTCTTCTCAACGATCTTCGCAGTGTCTGCCAACAAATTCCTTTCGCAAACACTTGCACAGGCCACCAAACCCTGAGCAGTGTAAGATAAAGTGTTAGAAAAACGCTATTCAACTGCAAAAACCACCAAATAGCTCGTTTATTTCAAAGACAGGAAATAACTAAATCTGATTAAAACGCTCAAACCTTAAGGACACCAGACGCTTCGCCATTGGAAGAATACTTAGAGTCACCGAACGCGTCCCCGTCGTCGTCAGGGCAATCTTCACAGTTTCCGTTGAAGCAGTTGCAGCGGTTACGTACACACCTGACGGAAGTGGAGTGCTTCTCCTGATTATCCTCGATAAAATTCTGCACCATTTTCGCAAGGCACAAGGAATTCGGTTCGAAATCACTGGAGGCATTGAATCCGTCTTTGCCAAAATGCGGCTCATCTCCGGCAATTTTATCAGCCGCCGAATTCTTCAGAACGCCCGGGAACTGGCGCTCAAAAAGTCGTTTAAGGCGTGACTTCACAACCGGCTTGACTTGATCAAGCCCAGGTCCCTCCGCAGGGATGCTAGAATCGATTGGCTGAACTTTAGTATGGAAGGGCATGACTCCAGATCAGGGCTCCTCAATTCGCCTTTACCATATCCGAAGCCCGGGCTTACGTTTGAATCGGTAATTGAAAGAAAAAACCTTCTCGCGTCTCCGCCTCTAATTTCCCATTCGATGACAAAATATCAAGTAGTTAACCGAGAACCAAAAAATTATGGAAGAGAGAAAGGAAGAAATAATCAAAAGCAAGTGTCTCTGATTTTCTGCTACTGATATAGTTATACTGCCATAATGATCCTCAGGTTTACGACAAAAAGCATGGAATGACTTGAAAACTCTGCTAAGCAAGTACAGTCGCTTTTGCTTAAGCTTTCTCTCAGTTACGGCTAAAGTTCCGAAATAAGCGCCGGCACGATAAAATTAGGTGGATCCTCGGGAAATCCAAAGCATCAGCAATCGCCGGGGCCTCCATTCCAGCCGTCGCATCAGTCGAAATTTCCGGCGAGAAGGGAAGCCAGAATAAGAGCCTAGATTTTGCGCTGTTTATGGCGATGGCTTCTTCCAGAGGGAGGATAAGGAGCAGATTAGAAGGCAGAGGCGACATTTTAAAGGCGAGCAAGGGAAGGGGAAATGGGATGACAGGGACGAAACTGCCACCTGTGAACCTACGTGGCAAGCAGTAAGAAAAACTGGTGTGGGGATGCAGGGTTGCTAGGCCACGTTATGGGATCGTTAACGTTGGGGAAATTAAATACCGAAAATGCCATCGCATAATGCGAAGGATCAGAAGAGAGCACCCCTCGTGATGCGAGCGCATTGGAAAGAGAAGCCCATGGTGATGGCATGGCATGGGGAGGGCCCAGGGGGAAAAACCCACTCCTCGGGATGACAGTGTTACAGTGTAGCGCGTGACTCTTCGTTCACGAAAATGCCCCCAGTTTTCTGAATGAGTATCTTCAACGGGGGCCAGCATATGGGTCAAGGAGAAAGTAAGCATGAGGGCAGTACAGTAATATACAAGTTATGCGAACTCCCAGGTATTCCGCATTTTGTAAATTGCTTGGGCGTGAGCAACCGAAACTGAAAACGGTGGTTGTACTTTGATCTAGTTTTTTATTATGCTTGTAACACTTATGTGAGTTTTGTTTATTGTTTTGCTTTTTTTTTTTAATAAAAAAAATCTCTTTCTTTTTGGAATTTACCGGGGTCGAAGCATTTAAATTCCTAACTTTATAGGTTATAAGTTTATTTTTTATCAACTGTATTATTGGTTAAAAAAATTTCTTTCTATTTATTACCTTATCAGCACTGATGGTGTTGGCACTGTATTAATTGAAACTGGTGCAATGTTTAATTTTAATTGTTAGCAGTTTTTTTAATCCCAAGAGATGTTAGCGCTTACTACTACTGGTTAATATAAAGGTTAATTAAAAATTTAATTTAGTCTTATATATAAAATCTTAACTTATTCTATTTTTAATATTTATTTATTTTACCCATTTGTAATTTCTATAACGATTGCACATATGATTGATAAGATATTTTAAAAAATATGAAATTTATTTATTAGAAATAATTAATTTAACTAATTTTTTTAATATTTTAAAAATTAATTATTTAAATCTTATATTAAATATCCTGACATAATTCCAATTTAGCAGATGGGTCGTGGTTCTCTATTATCCTTTTTTTATGTGATCTCTATTTTCTTTATACTTCACATGTTTTATATTTTTCATTAAAAACATAAAGATGATTCTAAATATAAAACTCTAATCCACTTTGTTTCATATTTATTTATTTATTTTAAGACATTCCTTATAATAATAGTAGTTCTAACAGATCTACTTGATTAGAAAGATATTTTAAGAAAGATAATATTTATTTATTATAAATAACTAACTTTTTTAATCTATTCAAATTAGTTAATTAGTTTTTACATTCAAGACTTGAGATAGCAATATAGCATGATATATTCTCACTACTTTCTAGGCGTTGGTTAAACCTTCTTACAAAACATTAGTTAAACATGTGTTTGAAAATTAAAAGTGATATATCAGTTACCTATTTTAACTTTATCAAAAAATATGATTGGAAGATTTTTTTTTAATATATCCTGTATTTAAAATTCTCTCTTATTCTTCATTCAAAAAACTATCATTAATTACTATGTGAATTTTTTTATATTTTGAATCAAAATTTTCATTTTGTATCTGTGTTATGGAAAGTAAGCATCTCTTGCGAATTGCCTATGGCCAAAGTAAACGAAACTGAAAACGATGGTTTGTGTAGGTGATATGCCTCCATTGCCCTCGGAAAGATGCTGTTTTCTTCCCGTGGAAGCGGCGTAAGGACTGAGGGTGAGCAGTTGTTGTAATTTAAAAAATAATAAAGATTAATTAAAAATAATAAACATGTGAAAAGTAATTTTTCAAACATGTCCCTATAAAGGACAAATAAGAGGAAAAATGTATAAAAAAGAATATAATTAATATTTTGAATAATTTCATATATTAAATTAATTAGAAATAAACTGATAAAAACACATTAAATATTTAGATAAATAAAATTTTATAAAATTAATCAAAGCCATTTAAAATTTTAATCTCTCCATGAAAAAGGACCGGAGGGAGTAATTCGGAGGGAGAAAGAGGGGCTAAGTTTGATTGACAAGTGTGGCCCGGGTTTGGTTCTCTGAACCATCTGTCTTTTTCTGCATATCTTCAAGCCTTCTTTCTGATATTAGCAGTTGATTTTTTTTTAAAAGCACAGATGATAAAATTGCAATTATTAAAAATAAAATTTTTAAAAATTTACGGTTAACATGTGTTTCATATATCTATATCGATAAGTGAAAGAAAGTCTTGCTGTTATTCATTTCGGGGGACGGCTGCATCTAATGTACAGGTTTTCTCAGTCCACTGATTGGGAGATTTTCTCGTCATCGGGCATAATAATCAAATGCAGCTGGTGTTTTCCCAGGTTATCCAGCTAACCTTGCAGGGGCTTTATTTTGCTCGAGGGTTTTGACAAATCAGAGTTGACCATGAAAAAGTAGGAATACTTCAGCAACACTTAGCAATAAATTATGACTCTAATTTTTAATATAAAAGTTTGACTTTTAATTTAGTCATGAATATAATATCTCAATCTATTTTATTTATTATATTTATCTATTTTTTTAAAATAGTTTTTGTAGTAGTAGTATATGTTAAATGTTTCATCAAATGATAATTCTAACTAATACACATTATTAACAATAATGTTCTGGAAAAGACGACAATATTTTATTATAAATAACTAACTCAACAAAATTTTTTAATTTATTTAAATTAGTTAATTTGCTTTTGTATCAGGCACCGAAGAAAGAACGTGATATTAAAGCATAAAACACAAATAAAACTCTCAAGATGACTCAATATAATATGGTGCGGGTATATTTCTGTGCTGTTCTTTGATCTTCTCGACTCTCGAGCTTCACAGATAATGGGCGAGACCACGCATGTCACGAAAGATCTGTACTAGGATTCGGCAATGTATTTTAATTTGTCTTTTTGGCAGCCAATCATGCAGGCTTCGATTCAATATCACGCTTCTCTGGAGTGCTCTCATATAAGGAAACCCGGCATATCGTGCATTAGAGTTCTCATCAACAGTCCTTAAATTGGACCTGGCGTGAGCGCCAGTACAATCAAAAAAATTTTTGATAAACAAATTTTTGAAAAGGAGTTGGAATCACTCACGGTTCAAGGGCAGTACAATCAAAATACTACCTCCAGTGTTTTGTATAAAATTTTATTTACTTTTTATTTCTATTCTAAATATAAAACTTTAATTAATTTTGTCTCTTATATTTATATATTTTTTTCAAAAAAATCATTCTAATAATAATAGTTATAGCCAATACACTTGATTACCAAGGATATTTTAGGAAAAAAAACACATATTCATTACAAATAACTAACTTAACTTACTTTCTTAATCTTTTCAAATTAGTCAGATAGCTCTTATAATTAGGATCAGAGGTAGTATTAAAGAAATATTATCTCCAGTCATTGATATAAGACCTCATTTGACTTTTATTTTGATTCTAATTATAAAACTTCAATCCACTCTATCTCTCATATTTATGTATTTTTTCTCAAGGTAGTTCCTCTAATAATGATAGGTCTAGCCAATAAACTTGATTAGTAAGGATATTTTAGAAAAAACAACATATATTCATTATAAATAACTAACCTAACTAAGTTCTTTAATCTCCCAAAATTAGTCAACTGGGTCTTATAATTATGATCGAAAATGGTACCTAAAACCACTGTTTTGCTGATCCAATTTATGTTGTAAGGAAGTCACAAGGCCAATAGTTATCTTACGCAGCGTACTAAATTATAAAGAAAATTATAATGAAATCTCAATATAAAAAAATAATTTCAAACAAGTCCCAATAACATGTTAGAAGTTGTTATTTTTTTACTTTAAGATTTGTCATTACATGCTGTTTAGAATGTTATTGAGACTTTTAATAATTATGTTTCTTTTTTCAGACTTGATTGCAATGCTCATTAAATTAAATTAATCACAACGTCAACCAACAATAGATAACTATGCGGTAAGAATATTATCCTCTCATTTTTTCTTTCAAGACTCCAAATCAGTCCTTGCCAGACTGTTAATTGAGTAGCAAGCAATAAATACTTTTTGACATTTATAATCAGTCAAGAGAAATTTAGTTAAACACAAGAAATTACCAGAATGCTTGAAATGCCCAGAAACATTTTTAAAAAGTGTTTTTACATAAATTAAAATAGACTTAATTATTTCATTTATTGTAAAATTATTTTTAAAATTATGACTTGATTTTTATCCAAATATTCTCTAACATCTTGCTAATATGACACTATTCTCATAGCGTAAATAGGGGTGGCTATTTCAAATGTTCCTCATGCCTGAGTGATACGCAGTTATCGCCGCCTCGTGACTGATCATAGCCCCATCAGAGCCTCCCCCCCTTTTTGTTTTCCCCCTTTGAATGGCATCAAAAGCTTTTCTGCTGGTTGAAATTTAGGGACGAAGAGCATTCGAATCTTCTTGCCGTGACGATGCAAGCCCCCGTGCTAAAAAACTTTCCTAATTCAATGACATCTCTCGTAAAAATGCTTATTCTTATCTGTCAAAGGTGCTGAAGTTATTTCTTTTATGAATCTTTTTATGATTTTGTTTAATTAAAAAGACAGGCATCATCCCCCTACGTACAGGAGAAAAGCAGTTCTAACCCGTGACAAGCAGGAATGAAGCTTATGATCATCACATTATAAGGTTATTAATTAGCATGAAATTTTTAATTATTGGCCCCTTTACTGGCTGGCTTCTAGATCCGTCCCTCCTTGAGTACTTGTGTATCTGTCCGATCATCATCACTTGCGGGTTTTGCAGGCTGTCTGGTTTTAAAAAAAGAAAAAAAAGAAGTATTTTTTTTTATTTTTTTACATATACCATAAAATTGTGCATAAAACCATGATTTGGTTTAAAATACCCTAATAAACAGTACTTTTGTTTTGACAGTGCGGTGTTATTGTGCCATTCCTCGTTCCTCTTCCCCTCGCATCCCTCTCTATTTTTATTTTGTTCTGCCGCTTTTGCTAGACGCTTCTAAAGTTAGATTTGCTTATCAGCTCATGTTGCGGCAAAGGGATACAAAAATCTTTGATTCAGACAAATGGAAGGCGGACGAAGAGGAAGGAGGAAGCGTGGGCCATAGGCGTGGATTCGCAGTGCCATCAGTGGAAAACTGAAAATACGAACAACGTCGAGATCAAACAGTGCCATCATCGACAGGTTCTTCCTCTCTTCTCTCAGAGCTTCTATCCAATTCACACCGTCGAAGAGAGATGGAAGCCAGAGTCCTACCGCTTTCGGTCGCATGAAGAAAAACGCACACGAGTACAAAGTCTCGAGTCTATTCTGAATAGGCGTGGGATATATGGTAGTAAAATTCAGCGTCAGGGACACCATTTAATAAGGCTTTAGCTCCACCGACTCAACATGGAAAAGAATTATCCTCACTTTATGCATTTGTCCGTTTCTTTCTTCTCCGTCATCAAAACAGCTTTTTCTGTTCGTATTTTTTCAGCAATACAATTTCACCCGAGAGAAAAAGTTTGACATCTCCATAAGCAAATTGCACTGGCCTCTCGATTGCACTTTACACTGTGTTTGGCTTGATAGAAAGACAGAAAAGAGAGGCATTTCAATGGAGGGAAGAGGAAGGCAGGGGAAGGAAGGAGAGAGGAAGGAAAGAGAGAAGAGGCAAAGAATATTAATAATCTTTTATTTAAATTGATTGGAGGGGAATGAAGGGGAGGCATTTTAATGATACCTTATTTGACATAAGAAGGGAAGGGACGGGAGCTATTCGAAAATTAACTATTTTATTCTTATAAAATTTAAATAATTTTTTTTATTTTATCAACACGTATGAAGCAGTTTATCAACTTTAAAAAAATATTAGGTTGTGCTTTTGCCACAACCACAACCTACTGAGAAAAACAAAACAGAAAAATTGAAATCAAATTTTTTGTCATAATGTTATTCGTTGATTCTGCTGGTTTCAAAAGAAAAATTATATTTTTAACATTTTTTATCTTTTATTTCTTTTTTTTTAATTTTTAACTAATTAAAATATTTTTATTATCTAACTTAAGTTAATATTACTATATATTGACTTTTTAAAAAATATTTTAATTCTTCATTGTTTCTTTTTTTTTGTCCCAATGATTTGTATAATTTTATTTTTTTAAGCAAAATTTTAAGCAGTTTGATTTTTCTAGTTGAATTGTTGAATATAAGAGGAGGATGGAGTTGAATTGATTAGAGCTATTGAAATTATAAGATTGAAAGAGAAGCGTAGAATGAAAGGGTCAAAGAGAGGATAAAAGAGAAATTATATTATTTTACTAATACTAGTTATAAAATTAAATATTTTCTCTCTTATCTCCCATCCAAAAAACCTTATTTTTAAAGGGGAGGCTAAGAAGAAGAAAGGAGGGAATGGAAGCCCTTCCCATCCTTAAAATTTCTTCAGCCAAATGAGGGGAGGAGAGCGGCTCTCTTCCCTCTATTAAAAAATACTCCAACCAAATAAGGGGAGGGGACTGTACCACATAATGTTACTTTGCCACTCTGTATAAAAACCCATTTATCTAATCGTTTATATTAATTTTTTTTAATTCAAAATACTCTTCACTGATATTATCTTGGTCTTGGATGTATGAACTAAGTGAGAAGTTGGTTTTAATGTTAAAAATATAACATCTTAATCTATTTTATTTCACAAATAAATCACTGCTTGCGTCCAGCTTAGGCGAGAGACATGTAATGGATTGAGATGTTTGGGTTGGTATAACAATCATGATTGTGTTGTCCGGTAATGTGGGTTAAAATGGCCAGGCCCATAGACCATCCCGAGCCATCTTGCCAGTGAAACATCAATCAATCACTGTTATTTTGGACCCTGGGGAGAAATCACTTTTGTTCTTTTACCTTCACTAGTCTTGAGTCTTCCTCCTCAATCCATCCTCCATTCCAGGGTTCGCGTCGCTTTCAGGTCTATTATTTTTCCAGATTAACATCGTATTCTCACCGGACTAATTCACCATTACGCAGGAATCTTGCCTCATCAAAACTCCAGAAAAGCCACTTAAATTTTATATGTTAGTCTAAAAAGAAAAGGACAGAAACATTAGTTTAATTTTCTACATGCTTTAGCACCGGCGGGGCCACGGATGAGCAGTTACGCTTAGACGCGCTTGTGTCCCATCAATGGCAACAAAAGCAAAGGCTTAGATATCAGAGAGCATATGTTGGGCTTTATCGAGGATAAAGCGAGATGACGCGTTCAAAATTTTCTTGTTCTCTGCCCTGTTTATCAGGATTTGATACTGAAAGGACTGAAGAAGCATATAGAGGATGAGAAGCTACGAGGGTAATAAGGGCACGACACAAGCGAGAAAGAGAAAGAAACAGGGGAAGAAAAAGGTGAAAGCAACATGTTAAGGGGTCAAAAAATGCGGGTTGGCCTGGCCCCATGTACTGGTACTATTTATTTGGAAACAGAGTTGGCGGTTGAGCCTAGGGCATTCATTTCTGCAAGTCTTGTAGGTAGAGCGTGTGAGTGAAAGTTAAGTCGCGGAAAAGAAAAGTGAAAAAGCAAAAAAATGAAAGAAAAAAAAAGGAGAATGGGTGGAAAAAGCATCTAAATTCACGAATGGAAGTGGAAATTGGAACAGTTGGCGGGTTTCCCGAGGAGAAGAACTGTTCAATGAAATTGAGTGCTTACTGTGGTCCCGTGAGTTTTCCGTCTCTATGCCATTTAGTGGCATATTCCCCAACCCATCTTAACGTTGTTGTCCGTTTTCCCAGCCTAACAGGATTCACTCAAAAAGACTTTGCAAACCATCTCAAATCACCATGCCGCAACATTTTTTCTATTTTAAGGATTTTTTTTCACTTTTTTTCTATTATTTGCATTACACAGTTAAATTGATACTACCTTCGATTTTTAATATAAAAGTTAATTAATTAATTTTGATATATTAGGAAAATTTGTTAAGTTAATTATTTATTATAAATAGGTGTTATTCTTCTTTAATTTTTTTTGGGCTAATCATGTACTACCTCCGATTCTAATTATAAGATCTCGTTTATAAACTATAATTAAGATCTTGTAATTGGCACAGGAAGTAATATATTAGCTATAACTACTTTAACATGCTAATCACAACACGTCAAATTAAACGATTAGGCATGCTTTATTTCAACGTCAACTTCCCGTGCGCTTGCAGGCGCTTTACTTTAGCTTCAGTTTCCGCGTTCCTTTCACCTCTGAGGAGAGCATCTTTCTTTCTTTCTTCTTGTTTTTTTTTTGTTTTGTTTTTTAAGCCAATTGTTTCCTAGTTTTCTTCCTGTATCAGACAAATGATGCATCCCGCAACAAACAACAAACCGCAATAGTACTACAGTGTAAGAGTTTGAAACAAACAAGGGAACAAATCTCCAACAAACACTGGGTTTCGTAGGGGGCTTTATAGTCAGCTCTGTATCTGGGTTTAGCCCACCAACGGGTGGAATTGCTTTTGGGCTACCCATATTCAGCCTGGATTATTTGGGCTTCTAAATATGGGCAGTATAGGCAAAAGGAAAAGCCCAGTCTTACCAAAAAGTCAAAAGCGTCAAATTAAAATATTTTGCAATTCATGATGAATTGTTCAATTCCCACGCGAGTGACCGCCATTTCTTGTGACCGGATTCCGCATTAAATGTTCGCACATCCCAACCCAAAGTCAAGTCATAACGCACCAATTATCTTAAATTTCTTCCCCAGTCTTCCTCTCCACACTTCATTTTTCCTCTTTCGTCTCCCACCACTAACAGGTATTTCTCTGATTCTCTCTGTTTGTTGCTTCGAAGAAACATGTCTATGGGCGTTGGATGTTAGCCAACCCCTTTTTTTTCCCTTAAAAAAAAAAAAATCGTCCACTCACTGTTCCCGGCTGTCACATCACACGCGTTTCCATCCGGCTGTCGTCACTTCACTAGCCCTAAAATATGACCAAGCTGGAATCTTCAAAACGTTTGTCTCCTGTTTTTTCTTGATTTTGTCCTTTGGTTTGTTTTCCAGTCTTCCTTTCGTGATTCCCCTCTGCGGAGAGTTATTATTCAGTAAACACCTTATCTATTGTATGTTTTGTATTTTTCTTGATTTTGTATACTCCGCGATAGTTTTGTGTTGTTGTAACTCGTTCACTTTGCCCCTTTATTCCCCCGAAATCTGCCTATGCTGCTCTGTTTTCTTAATTACTATTATTTCATCTCGGTTCTTCCCAAGTTCTGAAATGGCCTGTCTACTTAATCTGCAGGTAGGAAATGGCGGGAAAAGGCGGGAAGGGTCTTCTTGCTGCGAAAACCACGGCCGCTAACAAGGACAAAGATAAGGATAAGAAAAAGCCGGTTTCCCGTTCATCCCGTGCCGGAATCCAGGTGACTCACATCTCTCCCGCCGTTTCATTCTATTTGGACGTCTATGTTATAATAACTCGCTGACGTCGAGTAGCACCTTGCTTTAATTGTTGCTAATGGCTAACAGTGTTCAAATGATTGGTTGTGTTTTGTCCACGGACCCAGATCTAGTTATACTTATCCTCTGTCACTAAAAAAAACAAAAAAGTTATGCTTATCCTCTTTCCGACCTTTTCAACGTGTCCCACTCTCAGTTGTTGCTCTTCCTCTGTGGAGGAACGCGACCATGCCTAGAGTTTATCAATAATTAAGAAATCTTGGTTTGATGCTGCCCAACGCAAGCAAGATTTAGGGAAATAATCCTTGATGTGTTCGAGCGCAGTATAGTTTTCTAGCAAGATTACTTCCTTGAAGCATTGTTATCGTAGATATAGTTACATTTTTAATTTAAGTTTTAAATGCCAAAATTCAGACTCAGCACGCTTAGATGTCAAATCAGGGCAAGGCAATGGTTGTAGGCATGTAGATTACCATCTTAGATTGTAACATTCGACACCAAAAGAATATTGAGGCAGCGTTAAATCAGAGTATCAAATTGGGACTGTCATGATTGACTAGAATGCTTTCATGTCTGTTTGCTCGAGTTGACGAAATTGGCATGGGTGGGTTTCAGTTTCCAGTGGGTCGTATTCATAGGCAGCTGAAACAAAGGATCCAAGCGAATGGTCGTGTTGGTGCCACCGCTGCAGTTTATTTGGCGTCAATTCTGGAATATCTGACAGCAGAAGTTCTTGAGCTTGCTGGAAATGCGAGCAAAGATCTCAAGGTGAAGAGGATCACGCCCAGGCACTTGCAATTGGCTATAAGAGGAGACGAAGAGCTAGACACTCTGATTAAAGGGACCATTGCTGGCGGTGGAGTTATCCCTCATATCCACAAATCCTTGATCAACAAAACTTCCAAAGAATGAGCACCTTGCTTCTCGTTTCACTGTTAGGTAGTAGTGGTTGCTGTGTAGGGAAACTTGACTGGTTTGATTAGAACTGAATGTTAGAATGTATATGGTCGGTGTTTTTGGATTTGTTTAGTTTTACTGCATGGAGTCTGTAGGAGATTTGGAGCGCTCTTGAATCATGAATTCTTCCTTTTACTTGAACGTAAGATAGTGGTGGCCATTTATTAAGGACGTAGCCTGTCCGTAGTTCATTTAACCTTCGCAAATCTCAATGCGTTAGCTTTTTTCTTAGAATTCAAGCAACGCAAGGAGGAGGGCGTCCTTCAAGAAATTGCTGAAATGTTTCCCGAGGTTCTGCAACGGCCTTGTCTAAATTAACAGTTTCTTCAGCTCCTGAATGATTCATTATTGTTTGGTTTGATATTACTCGCATTCTAGGAGTTGAGTCCTCGTCATCGACGATGGCCCGAGAATGTCTGCTACTCTGCGCCTTTATATAGTACTATCTCTGTTTTTAAATATAAGATTTTGTTTGATTTTTATTTTAGTTTTAATTATAAGATTTCAATTCACTTGTTTTTTATATTTATATATTTTTTTAAAGTAGTTTTTTAAATAATAATAGTTATAGTCAATATATTTGATTAATAAGGATATTTTAAGAAAGACTGTTTATTTATAACAAATAACCAATTTAATTTATTTTTTTAATCTACTCAAATGAATGAACTAGTTCTTATATTTAGGATTGGAGATAGTATATAAAGTAAATATGTTAAGAAATTTGTCTGGATTTATAAAAAAAAGTGTTTTTAAAAAATATTTCTGGAGACATCCGAAGACCCAAAATCAGAGAGAAAAGAACAGTGAGATTTGTGTTGATAATGAAGCTTTGCACTGTTTATTTACCCGAACAGTTTGACTAAATGAACAACCAATCTTGATGACTCAATAATTAAATTCAACTATCATACACGTACGCTAAACTAACCTAAATGAGATAATTGCACACTTTCTCTAAGTAATAACATTGAATTCCTCGAAAACCGAGCGAGTGAACCAAAAAAATTGTAGCAAAAAGAAAAGTTAAAAAAAAAAAAAAAGGCAAGGGAATGATTTTCTTATGTTAGGCCTCTCCGGAAAGGATCGCTTTTGTCTTATAATGGTAAGGCCCAAAGTAGAGATTTTTTCCCCACTACATTTTTTGGGGTTTCCAGATAGGTCCAAATTACAAAGTCCTTTTCGAAGCGCTTCGATTATTGATTCGGCCCAGTACTGTCTTTGATACCCAGCCGAAAAGCTGTTTTTGTATCACACCCGTCTCTGACTTCTTCCATTTCAATTCCAGCACGGCGTCTTTTCAAATTCCTTATTTAGTTGAATCGAAGTTAAATTGTTTTTTCATTTTTATGAAAGCTCGTGGCAAAATTGTAACAAAAAGGGTCGGACAGGGCATTCAACATATACTGAATCAAGCATGAACGGGGGTAAGGAATAGGTCTTGGCGAAGAAGCTTTCGCCATTAATGAGCAAAAGAAGGAGACAAGAGTGAAGATGAAAGCCAGCGAGGACAAGGATTGGACAGATTTAAATGAGTATTTAGATGAAAAGAAGCCAACTCATAGGGATTGAGAGAGTAAGAGAGAGAGAGAAAGCAGAGAGCAGAGGCATGTGCTTCTGCAACTCCACCCATCCACGTCTGGAAACACACATGCTTTGCTAGGTTTGTGCCCTTTCCGGATGACAGACGACCCCTCTCCCTCTTGTTTAGGAGCTTAGCTTCTTGTGCTTTTTTAATGCAGATTGTTTGGCTGGGGATTAATAATGTGCAATCACAACCCCACGGACCCACTCGAGAGGAAAAATCACTTGGTTGTTTTCTGGGAATGTGGGGGTCCTGTCCCTGAACAGACCCTACCACCAACGTAGCCCCTGGCTGGGCACATGAATGATATTAGAATGATTCCAGAACAGTACGTAATCCCATAATTGAGGAAAGAAAGAAAAGAAGTGAACAGAGAGGAAGAATTATATTATCGGGTATCCGTCAAGTGTTAGCTTCTCATACCACATTGAGATCCCGTTTGAGGTTTCATGAAGCCCATCCACCTGCTGGTGTCGTTATCCAGTCGCTGGTACCAATCATGCAAATTTTTGGACCCCTTCGCATTTTGCACCCCGTTCAACTGCTTGCTTCAATTTGTTTGTTCTAATAAAAGGGGATATTATTAGTTGGGAGGTGAAAGAGATATGTACATATGTTATTTGCGCAGAGAGAGAGAGAGAGAGGATAGGAAGATAACGAACTGATCTGCGCATGAAAAGCAAAGGAGCATGTGGAGAGGGCAGTGAAGGTCAATTCAAAGCGTGCTTGGAGGATGATACATTACACGCTATTTGTGGAGCAGAAGGAGTACCTGTTATAAGCATGACATGTTGACAGGGAGAGTAGGGTCTGGGGAGACACAAAGGACCCAGATTCATTATAAATCCTTATCCATGCCTCTCTTGCTATTAGTATTACTGTTTCCCAATCCATACCCTTAACTAACTACTCATTTCTTGTTCTGTGCCCACTGCCCGCCTCGCTTCAAACCGATCTTCTTATGATTAATCCCATGGCACTTCCATTTTATTTAGTGTAGAATGCTTTTTTGTTATATTCATTTCATGGGTTTGGATGGGTGAGGCGAGAAGAGCTATTTATTGAATGACAAAGGAAGAAGAATGACGCATCCTTTAAACGAAACGAAATCCATCTGTCGCTTCAAGTGAAGTGAGCCTCTCACGCATCAAAAACGGCTGCATCCCGTTCCCTTTATAATTGCTCAAGTGCCTTTGCTGTTCCCTTTTTCTCATACTTTTGTGGGACCCTCCTATCTCTCTCAAACCAAACATTTCACAAATCACGCAACATTAATAATTTACATTGTTCTCAGCTGTACTTTTCAGAGGTAATCTTTCAGATAAAAAGTCTGCTCTTTAAATATTACCCCCCAACTGAATTACTAAATGATGGTTAACGCTGGTAGAGCGTCAATTGGGCACCGAAAATCGTCCAACTAATTTGCCTTTTTAGATGATGCTGTTTAAATGTTTTGGGAGAAAATGCAATCTGCCACGTGTGATCATGAACTATTTCACTGCGGACTCCTGTCGATGATTGAGATAAAACAACATATAAAACAGTGAAATTGAACTTTCTTGCCAGTCATCCAATGAATTAATTGGCCAATAAGAAAGGGCATTATACTGGATTCCAGTTTCGGGACCATTTTAAAACGGTGAAAATATAATTACGTAAACAGACATTGATAGATCTAATCTCAACATATTCCGACTAACAAGTTTCGGGATTTTTTTGCAACCTTTTCATGCAAGGTTGAATGAAAAACACAATAAAAAAAAAAAGGCGATGGAAGCGTTTCCGCATTATTCGTTTGGAAAGGAACATTCGGCGAGATACCGGGGGGCGGGGGTCACAACTCACAGCTTTGGCCAATTACCAGCCACTCCCCATAGAATTATAGTAAATGCCATCTTTATTTATACCCAAATAAAATAGTCATCCTTCGGTCTGCCTAGATTTCAGCTTCCAAATTCCTAATTCCTTCACTAAAAAAGGGAATAAAAAATGATTAGGCGGAGGAAAAGCGAGCAACGCAACCAAAATCGACCCCTTTTCTTGTTCTTCATCTTTTTCTTTTTTTGGTGTCTTTTCTTTCTTTTCTTTTTTTAAATATTTTTCCGGGGGATTTTAGCTTTTCTTCATTCCCTCGCATTCCTAATCCGATTTCAAAACACCAATTTCCTACGAAGGGCGGAGAGCCTGTTAGATGATTGGGCGAGATCTCGTATGGTTTCGCCGATGAGATCCTTGAACACGAGACGTTCGATGTCTAGAACCACCTCGCCCATCTCCACTGGGCATTCTCCCCATCCATTCATGCCGTCCTCCGCCAGTCCTTCCTTAGCACGCCGCATATTACGTCGAACAAGTCCTCTGATTCCTCCTTCTCTCTTCGGATCCGCCGGAACTCTGACCATATTCTCTGCAACAACGGTGTCTGCCCAATCCACGAAATTGCCTTCCACGGCGGAAGTTGTTTATTCCGCTTCAGGATTTCGTGTATGGTGTCGAAGATGAGTCTTCTTTGGAGGGTGGAAGCTTTGGAGGTGTCATTCCCCTTGAGATACTGCTGCTTTTCCAGTAATAGGAAAATGTCGCTGTCTTCGGGCAAGTAATTGGAAGCTCGCAGGATTTCCGACACATAAACGAAGTCGTAATCCTCGGATGTCTCCTCCGATTTGGCTCCTCCCATGAAACCCATGGCTGCACTCCACATGTCGTCCTCTGACTCGGCGGGTTGTTCTGTAATGAACAGAGAAATAGCATTAACAACACCGACAACGCCTAAACGAAAATACTCCGATGCTTGACATAGAATTGGAGTGGCCAAATATGCTCACATTCAGCTAGTATATTACTGTCAAGTGTCAATCGCCCATGTTTTATATTGTACAGGAACAGTTATTACTACACATGATACACTAGTTCTTTTATTCCTTATTAAGAGTTGCTTTTTGCCTTCTTGCGTTACGTATGTAAGTGAATTAGAATTACAGTGGCCGGACGCATGTGAAGTGGTAGCTTCCAATTAATTTGCTCATTGACTCCTGAGTCCTGAGTGGGGTATGACGGACCACACCCCCGCACATTTTGACGTAGTCAATTAACCAACCAGAATCACCCACGTCGGAAAAGGAAAGTAGACCGTAGGTGTAGCTCTGTCCTTGGAAAGGGAAAGAGGAAGCATATAAACTAGCTGGCTACGGGGGTAGCAGACGTCACCATAGAGTTCAAGACAAATGCAAAATCTAGAAAATTAACGCTTTTATTTTAAATACAAAAGACGCTGAACCACAAGCAATTATGAATGTCGCTCACCTCTGTAATCAATGCACCGCTTCATGACTGGAGATGGTGATGAACACTCGTCCTTGTCAAAAGACGAGTCCAGCACTGAGACTGGGCTCGGCTGCAACTCGCTCGCAGTTATTTCGGCTATGCTGTGCAGCAGCTTATCACACCTCTCCAATAGATTTCTCCCTTCCTTGTACTCCTCCAACTTGCATCTCTGCACAAACATAATTTACCCATCTAAATTCAGTTTGACTCAGCATTTTTACCACAAAATGACAATGCTCAATTCATGAATAAATTGTCGCTAACTTTACCTCTGTATCTGTCTGCGAAGACGTGCTAATGCTGCTCTCCGAGATGGTGGATGATTCATCCTCTGCTATACTCAACTCCTTATCCTTCTCGTAAGTCTCAGCCACCGGTTTTCTCATTCTCGGCGATCTATTCGTCACTTGCTGATGGGGTACATTCCTTCTTGAACCTAATTTTGGGGAATGAACCGGAGAGATTCTTCTCTGACCAACAGAGTCATTCCCTTTCCTCTGTTCCTCCGTGTTCGTTAGCCTTCCGGCTTGGGCTCTTCACACTGCTCTCGCTGCGAGTGGGCAAGCTCAAGTTTCTGACTCTGGATTGATTTCGTGCATTCCGATTCAACTCAGGCCTTTCACGCCTAGGGCTCACCGTGGGAAGAGTCTCGTTGGCAAGATTCAGGTTACCCCCGCTCGAGGACTTGATCGAAAGCTCGAGGGTGGAGAGTCGCTACCAAACCTTCCAGCTCGATTCCATGAAGTTGGAGATCTTGCTGGCTTCATCACGACAATCGGGGATTCGTTCGCTGAGATGCTCCCGTCGAACACGAAGTTCCTCTGGTTAGCTTGAGACAATGATTTCCTGGAATGCAGCAGACCTTTCAGCT
>NW_021633690.1:0-52297 GCF_004799145.2 Neltuma alba
TACATCCAGACACTTCCACTTTTATCTCCTAGGGTTTCTTCAAATGTGCTTGAGATTCTCCTATTAATTCCTACCCATTTTCACTCCCTTTCTACCCCGTTCCGCCACTTTTCTGCATCATCCACATCCATCTTTATCTATTATGGCTGGTGCTATGATTTCAGAGCTTGAAGGAGCTGTATCTAAAGTCATGAGAGGTTAGAACGTTTTGCCCTGAGGAGTTTTGATGAAGGCCTAAGCCTGGGACTTAATTTGGGGAGTTTATTTCATCTTTTTCATTACTTTAATAGCATTTCAGTTGTTGTTTGTTAGAATTTCTGTATTGTTGTTAAAGCTAAACTTCAATGTTATAATCTTTTCATTTTGGATTGGATTCTGAGAATTTATGCTTTGGTACTTGTATTGTAATGAGAATCCTATATTTAGTTACGTGAATATTGGTTGATGTTCAATCTAAATTCAGTTTTGATTAAATATGGTGCCTTGCTAGCATAATTGGTTATTGTGTTCAAGTTGTTATTACCATTGCATCAATCTCACCAAGTGTGCATTCATGAGGGTGGTTAGTTTTGTTGTGAATCTTTGGGTCAAAGGTTTCATTAACATACTTATTTACCTAAGTTTCGAAGATTTTTTAAACTAGCTAAGATTGGTTTTCAAGTAAACTCCCAACATATTTTTAAGTGATGAAGCTTTAATCAATTCTCCAAATGGCATTATTATCAACTAAGTTCACAAACTATCCATTTAATTGTTTTCTGTCATTACCTTCTAAATTCATTTAAAAAGACTAAAAAGACTTTACCTCTTTCACATTTTGATTTCATTGCAACTTAATTCAGTCTTACAAACCCCCCCCAATTTTATCTTTTTGTGTGGTTTTGTCACTTAAATTACATAGGAACATTTCAAGCTCTTTGAAGTGAACACGACTCGGATTGTGCAACTGTAGTGCATTCCTATCTAAAACTAAATTGTTTTGAGAGCCCATAATGACTAAGGCTTCATCAAACTAGCATTGCTACAGGGGAGCCATTGATTTGGTTCCTTGTGTAATTTGGGTGTCAACTTAAGTGTTGAGCTTGGGTTCAAATCGTGTGGTGAAGGCTATCTAATAGTTGCATTTGCAGTTTAGCAGTCTTTGTAGCATAGTGTTTGTTTCTTTCACAGAGAAAATTTTCTAAAAACTCATAAATATCTTGATTTCCTATAAGTTTTGCATTTGCATTTCATTTGTTAGTTCGCTAGATTTCTTGTATTAACACTGTTGTTGCTGGCTTGGTTGCTGTGATTTTCTGATCTTTGTTGTGGCATCATTACTTTTGGTGTTGTGAGTTACTCTGTTTCTGCTGATTGCTCTATTTTGAGAGTCGATTCTACCAAAATTTTAGTCGTGACCAATACCTATCTTGCCCTGATGAATTTTCATTCCGTTTATGGGTTTGCTTTAGTGAACTTTTTCCTCGCGACCAACTCAAGTATTGCCGTGATGAAAAGCCTTTTTGAGCTAAAATTTTTTCTAAGTCTTGAATCATACATACTCACTCTATATTTCATTTGAGTGTATAATTATACTCATTTATCAATCATTAATACTATATACTCTTGTACCCTATTCATTCATCCATTTTATTTGAACTGCTTTGTGTGCAAGGAATTTTCGCATCTCTTAATTGTGCATGCGAAGAAGGATTGAACCTTTAGTGCCTTAGCAACCTAAGTTAGAGGGACATTTGAGGAGGTTGAGAAGAGAGCGTAGGTAAGCAAACATTAGTGAGGGTATCATTGAAGAGAGTTCCCCCAATTTTGACCCATCTGCTAGTGAAGAAGAGGAAACCCTAGTAGAAACACCTGTAGAGATCCCAACTATGGACGGCGCAGGAAGTAATGGGTTGAACCCCAATGACATTAGGCAAAATAAACCAGCTGGGGGCAATGGTTTGAATGGTAATGGATATGAGGGAGTCGGTAAGCATATAGGATTCAATTATACTAATGGGCCACCTAAAGGGAGAACCATTAAAGACTTTACTCAGTCTGAAACTAATTTTGAGCCTTTACATGGTGTATTACCTATTTTGAAAATGATTTTGAACTTAAAGGTCAATTGATACACTCACTTCCTAAATTCAATGATTTGTCAGGTGAAAATCCATATACTTATTTAAAGTATCTTCATCTGCAATGCTTGTCTAAGAAGCCAGCTAGAGCAAGAATTGAAGATGTACTTTGGAAAGTTTTTCACCTATCTCTGAAAGGAAAAGCTAAAGAGTGGTATATGAATCTGTCATTGTATGTGGACAACCCGTATGAATCTTGGACTACACTAGGGAGAGCTTTCCTTAACAAATACTTGCCATCTACTAAGATCTCTACTGCTAGAAAGGAGATATCTGCTGCTAAGTGATAAAGCCCAATTTTTATACATTTTATCCCAAATTAATTCAGGATTTAAATGATAATTTTGAGTTTAAATGGATTTTTATGCATTATTGGATTAATTAATTGTTTTTTGGATTTTGCATAAAAATTGAGATTTTGGATTAAAAATATAAATATTTTGTGATTTCCTATTTTCGACTTGGAATTAATTTTTCCTATTTCTTTAGAAACAAGTCTCATATTTTTAAAAAGATTACTTTTAGAAAGTCTTGCAATTTCTTGCCTAATTTTTGTGCATATCTAATATTTAATTTTTTATTATATTTGAATATAATCTACATTAATGGATGCACTTGAATTCTTGTAGGTCAAGAAAGAGCATATAGGGAATCCAATGGTGCAAGATTGTTTCTTGGGATTTAAGTACAATCCAATAGCTAATATCAAGTGGGTCAATAATTACTAATGGGCTTGAACTTTGGATTCACAAAAATTTTCTTTTCTCCCATTAAACTATTTTCCTTATTTGAGAGCAAGGATTCATGCTAGATATGTTTTTTTCCTTCTCCATTCAGCCAAACAGACACCATTGAACGTGAATTAGTCTGACATGCCATATACCTTTTATTATAGTCATTCCATAGCCACCGAAAAAAAAGGGACAACACATTCTTTGATTCCCCATCATCCTCTCTCATCATCATTCACTCAACTAGTTCCCTTCCTTAGACACACTTCACCTATAACACCCTTCATCATTCACAAGTCATCATGACCGTGAGTTTCATGGAGCTTCGAGGAAAGATCATTTTGATGACAGCTTAAACTTGCTTGGGAGGCAACTTGGGAGGAGCATGGAGGAGGCTTGAGCCTAGTGCTAACACTTGAAGAGTACAAGGGAGTGATATTCCATTTATCTTTTTAATTAAAGGACTTGAGATTATTTAGTTTTAAATAATTTTAAGTTGTATTTTTGTGAGACAATTTAGTTTTAGATTGTCATTTTTCTGCTTGGATTGGATTGATATTTGGATTTTGTTTGTATTGAGACACTTGCTAGAATTTATGTTTATGAACCTTTGCATTGTTAATTGAATTTACAATTGAGTTTTCATTATGAGTTTAATTATTAATGTGGTTTGAATTGCAAAATTTGGGTTCTTTTGCCTCTTAATTGTTTAATTAATTTGGTTAATTGTCTAATTGTTTAATTGAATAATTTCAAATATAATTTTCAGAATTAATTTGAGTTTTTTTTATTGGTTTTTAATAAGCTTAATTAACCAACTTTATACTATTATGAGTTCTCAAATAGTTTAAGGGTTTTTGAAGTTGATGGTTTCTTTTATATCAAGTAGGTAATTAAGTTTATTAATTCCACTCTCTCATCACCTCCTTTTGGTCTAATTAACTGATTAAGGTTATGAAGGTTAAATTCATGTGAATCCTAAGTTGTCCCCTCTATCGTACCTGAAGAGAAACTTCTCAATTTTTACTTGTTAATTTTCTTTGCTCTTTATTCAATTTTCCTTATTTATTATTTTAATTTTTTTCCAAAAAAATCCCCCCCAAATTGCATTGCATTCATTTAGTTTAATTTAATTTTCATATAGATTTTGGGATATTTGCATCTTACATTTAGAATTAGAATTTTGCATTTTAGTTAGGTCCAATTTATTGCATTCTTTTATCACCTAAATTTTTACCTAAAGAAACCCATAATAAACCTTAGAAGTAATGACCTAGGTTGATTCTAAACTAAAAATTAATTGGGACCTAGTTTAATTGAGTGCTTTAACAACAGAGGCATCATCACTAAGCAAGAGGAAGGAGAGACTTTCTTCTAATTCTGGAGCCCATTCCATGATATGCTTACTGAAACATCCTACCTTTAACCCCTCAGAGCACGCATTCATAAGCGTTATGGTTCAAGCAGATTATGACACAAACCCGCGGATTTGAAAATTTCAACATAATTACTCGGGTTACTATTCACTGTTAAATTTCCAGATTACAGGCCCAACTTCAAAAATTCATAACTAATTCCATGTAAATTGTATTGAGGTGATCTAAAATTCTACTGAAATTTATTTCAATGCTCTTTAAGAGAAAAATATCCAATTGAACTTATCCTTGTCCAATTCGTACAGTTTAATCAATAAATATTACTACTCATTTCAAAAATTTGGAACTTCCAGATTCTGTGCCTCAACTTTGGAAATTCGTATCTCCTTGTGTACACATCCAATTGAGATGATCTACCTCTCATTTTAAAGCTTGGTACGTGTACTATGAGCCTACCAAATCTCATGACTTAACTCATTCGTTTGGTAGGTCAAACTAGAGCTACAAACTCATTGCTCTAGGACATACGTTTTATCCCTTAACATCTCTTTACTTTAATTCTTTTTATTCCTTTGGCATACATAACATGGGCTTACTCTTTCCTATCCATACTCATACATTTCTATACATGCCATAAGCATTATAATTAAATACATGACATCATAGGCATCCATAATATAAATTACAGATTAGGAGAATTACACATTGAATAATAATAATATCATTCATTAACATGAACAATTCTCCACTTTCTTCTCCTTGCTTCTCATGCCATTATTGCCCATCATTGATTGACCTATATGGTTGATTAGGGAGGGGTGAGATTCGGGGGAATCTCAGTAGCAAACAATACCACATAATCATGCTAGATGGATGCTAATGCACTACACGCAACTTGTTTATTCTCTTGTTAATTAGTGACATATTAGCATGCTCAAAGCTAAATTCTTGATGCATGGCCATGGAAACATAATCTACTCATCATGAATAGCAATTATAGCAGCTAAAACATGTCACAATAACATTCAATAACATGTACATGGCAACATACAAGCAATGACAATAGGTAAGTTTACTATTTTGCACCTCAAGCTTTCCTCTTACTGTTCCTTTGACTCCCTTGACTTTCCAACCATGTGGACATTTGGTCAACATCACCAAACATCCTCTTGGATGTTCCAAAGGTCCTAAACATAGTCACATTGATCATACAATCCATTAGGACCTCTAGATTACATAAAGTTCAAGACTAGCTCTCTTGAACCTCAACCCTTTCTCTTAGTCTCAGGTTTTCTTTCTAGCTTTCCTAACATAAATCTCATCATTTTCCATCCTTATGATCCATTTCTTGTCAATTAGGACTACTTTAGATGGCCTTAGATTCAAGAATATCAAATCTGGAAATTTTGGTTTGCGGGTACTGTTCACGCAGAAACTCCAGAATTTTTGCTCAACTTTGAAAATTCATAATTAATTATAGAAAAATCAAAACTGAGTGGTTCTAAGTCTCACTGAAAGCTCCTTAAGTTAGCTTTAAAGGAAAAATAGTCTCAGGAACAATTCTATGCTGAACAGTACCAGAACTCGACACTCTTCCAAAAGTTCAACACTGTTTCCAGATTTCAAACCCTAACTTTGAAAAATCACCATAAATCGTACACATATCCAAATGAAGTGTTCTACCATGGATTTAAAGCTCACAGAGT
Source organism: Neltuma alba (assembly GCF_004799145.2). Classification (NCBI taxonomy): domain Eukaryota; kingdom Viridiplantae; phylum Streptophyta; class Magnoliopsida; order Fabales; family Fabaceae; genus Neltuma; species Neltuma alba. Next base: position 5,934 of record NW_021633690.1, read on the forward strand.
GTACTTTAAGCATACCAAATTTCAAAATTAGATATGAACAGTAACTAATTCGAAATAGGCATCAAATCAGATGCTACAGCCACCACATACCTTGATCTTGAAGCTTGAACTTAGGTGGACTTTCTCTCACTAGAAATAGCTCTTTCTCTCTCTAGATGCAAGAGCGGTAGAGTTTCCCCTATGGTTCCTTACTTGGTTGAAAATGTGAGGGGAGGGAGTACCTATTTATAGCCAAAAATTTGGTTTGAATGGACCAAAATACCCTTGGTGGCTAATAGAAAGAGTAGGGGCAATCTTGGAAGTTCAAGTTGACTTTTACATCATCATTGCATCATCTTCTTGCATCATGCTTACCTCAACCTTCTAGAAGATGCCAAGTGTCATGAAAGTGGTGGAGGAGATGGGAGATTAGATTCTAGCCGTTGGATCAAACTTAATTCCTCCGAATTTACTTGGCCCCCATTTCTTCGGCTTCCTTTATAGCCTTCCAGAGCTCAGAAAATTCTTCCGTCTACTCCATAAATTCCCTTTAATTCTAGAGAATATCTATAAATTTTCTTAATCCATAACACTTCCTTTAAGCCTTGCATAAAAATTCATTTACCAAAATACCCTTTTATCGGCAAAACCGACTCTTTAATTTATTAAAGCCACTCCACTGGCCTTTTGGTTGCGGGACTAATTTTATAAATTAGTATAACCTTTCAACCATTTAACCTCATTTTTGTATACATTTTTGAGGTCTCTTGCTATTTTAAATAATTACCTCAGATGGTATACTTTTTATTGGTAATAACCTTATAAATTCCATTGAAGCTGCCTTAGGGGTATTTTTGTCTTTTCACTTCACAGAAGAGCCTTAGAATATTATTTCCCATTTTTTGGAATTTTCTTGGAATTCTCTATGTACTCTTCCATTTTTATCCCTGTTGGTCATAACTTTCTGAATTTACGATTTAGTCCCTGCTTGGACTTAGCTTCATATAATCCTCCCTTTGAGGCTTCTAGCTTAACCTTTGGCCTATATCTAGTCTCTTTTCTCTCTCTGGGCATTCGAGACTTTACTGGAGCCTCTAACTTGATTATACTTGAGCCCCTGAAAGCTTTTACTTTGCAGTTTAGTCCCTAAAACTGCTTTGACTTCCTTTCTCATCTTTAGGACTTCTGCTCAAAAAGGGTCTGGTAGCCTATCCAATTCAAGCTATTTCTGGTACTTCTAGGCTCAAAAGTTTAGATGTTACACTTACTAAGTGCCCAAGCTACCAAATTATTGAGGAGCACCTTGTTTAGTATTTCTATAATGGTTTGTTGCCATATGATGCTGAAGTGTTAGATGCTATGGCTAACAGATCAGTTCAGTTAATAGACCCACAAGCTACTTGGGCCTTGATTTGCACCTTTGCCTTGAATTGCCAACATGTGAGCCCTAGAGATACTGAAGGGTACAAGGGTGATAGGGACCTACTTCTTGTCAAACTAGCCCAAGACATGGCTAAATTGACTTTTATAGTACAGAGTATAAGGAGCAACCAACCTCATACTGAACCTCTAGCTTTGGTCGCTACTTCTTGTAGCATATGTGACTCCCTAATGCATAAAACTGAAAATTGTATCGATCCAGCTAAAAATTTATTTGTTATGTACTAACAGAGGCCAAATCAATACCAAAAATAGGATCCATATTCTAATACTTACAACCCTGGGTGGAAGGATCACCCTAACTTCAAGTAGGAGGAGGCAACAATCAGGGTCAATTTAAGAATTATCAAGGAAATAATTACCAAGGTGGTTCCTCAAGTAACTATCAGAGACCTGATCCCTCTACTGGTATAGTTTTGGTTAATCCTCAACAACAACCAAGTGGTGGAAGCAGTGAGTTGCAAATTATCTTGAAAGGGATTGAGAACTTGTCTAGCCAAATGCCCAAGAGTGACAGCAAGATAGCTTTCTTGATAGTAAGATGAGCCAAGTGGAAGGGAAGATGGTAGCCATAGGAAGTCAGTTTGAGAACAATTTTGCTACCGTGTATTCAAAGATTGAATAGCTTGAAACTAGGCATGAAAATCTACATGGGTTTGTCACTTAAATGTCCAATACCATGAATGATCAACAAGCTAAAGCTAGTGGTACAATGCCTTCAAACACTGTTATAAATCCTAAGTCTCTCAATGCCATTGAGCTTAGGAGTGGGAAGCTAGTTCAGTTTGCTCAAGAGAAGGGCAACGATGATTGTCACATCTAGTAATATGGTATTTAGGAATAACGATATTGCTAAATAATTAAAGGTAAAAAATGACAAGGAGAAATAGAAGAATTTTGGTGGAAAATAATTATTATAGTTTTCCAAGCAAATTATGAAAAGTTTGACTAATTAAGGAAAAATTGGTCAAGAATAATTATGGAAAAATATTTTCAAGCCTTAGAAAATTAAGAAAAAATAAGGATGATGTTCTTTGAGAATTATATGGGATTATAAAATTGGCATTATGACCAAATTGCCCTTAGAGAAATTACAAAGGAATTTAAGGGCGATTTAAGCTAGTTTAAGGTCCTTTATTTGAAAAATTCCAAATAAATATCTTTAAGAAGGATAAAATCTCAAGAAAATTCTTATGATATCCCAAGGAATTATAAAAGATTATGAAATTAAAAGAAGACCCTCAAGTATCCAAGATTTTTCCCAGTTCCTCTGAAAAGTAGCAAAATCAATAAAGAGAAGGAAATTAGTTTTCCCTTTTATTTAATTATTGGGAAATTCAATTTGAGACAAAGAGGGCAATTTGGAAAGATAAAAATGAGGAGAATAATTTATGGATCTGATAGAAAATAATTACAGAGGCCAGAACACTGTAATTATAGAAAAGAAGTTAAACCCGGAGTAAAAGTGCACCGATAAAGTGAAGACTAGAGTCTTGCACTTTACTTGGCCCACAAGTTGCCACTTGTCAAGCCTCTAATGGATGGTAATTAAGCTTTCCAAGTGTCAAGTCACTAATGGAGAGGATCTTGACTTTTGAAATTAATTTCATTTGGCATTAAGTTAATTAAGAGAGAGGATTAAGATTAAGTAAGCATATGACACTTGGCAAATCATTAATATTGGTGGGATATTTTGTGCACATTAATGACCTCCTCCTCCTCCATTTTCTGAATATGGTTCGGCCAAGGCAAGAAGAGAGGGAAAAAGAGAGAGCTTGAAGTGGAAACAAGGAAGAATCAACCACTTTGGATCAAGTAAGCTTGGAGTTAAGGTTAGTAGATGATTCTATGTCATTCCTTGCTTGATTCTCTTGAGTTTGATGGTTGAAATTTTTGGTTTTCCTCTTTGTTTGGTACTGGCCGAATTGGTTAATGTTAGGGGAGGGAGGTTTTGTTGCAAAACATAGTTAGAACACTATGATTTAAGATGGTTTCAAGTGATTGGATGTTGATTTGAAGAGATTTCTTTGATGCTTCTTAAATGGTACTATTTGGCCAAGACTAAAACTGGACCTTAGGATTTATTTTTCAAAGTTTTGAGGCTTCCATTGTGTTTAAAATGAAAAATAGTGTAGGGTAAACCTAAAGAACAAGTATTGGAAGCCATAGAATCAAAGTTGTAATTTTTGGATAATGAACCATTTTGGTTCAACCAAGCTGAAACTGAAAGAAGGGATTTTATTTTGTTAAATCCAAGTAGATATTTGAAATCTACATGAAAAATCATGTAGGAATGAGTCAAAAGGGAATTTTTAGGGTTTATGGAAACCAACTCTAAAAATTCAAGAACAAAGATGGAAACTTTAAGGGGTTTAGGAGTTACTTGAGTTATGTTGTTGATTTTTATGTGGAATGGTTGATGATTCTTGCTACCCTTTTTGTGGATTTCCATGTTAGAGTTTGGAATTTGTGGAAGCAAGAAAGAAGAACAAGAAAATCAAAGAGCATTGGATCAAGGTAGTAAGATTTAATTAACCTTAATGTTGAGTGTTACATTGATTGCTATGCAATTTCATGTGCTATTATGTGGTTGAGCTAAATGATGATGATGATGATTATGTAGCTATACTCCTTGCTTTATGTGCCTTGGCAATTGCATGTTAGAGTGCTACATATATGAGGTAAAGTAGTTCCCTATTAATAGCAAAAGGTTGGAATGCTGGTAATTGATGAATATTAATGTTTTGGTTAATTAACTTGCTACTGGGATTTCATTGAAATCTCATCCCCCATATGTAACTTAACATTTTAGGGACTAAATCATCAAAAGGGAGGTTGCAAATCCAGGGATTAATATGGTGATGAGCCATGAGGAAATATTTATATTTGATTATGTATAAGCATGTATGGTTAGAGCTGTAATCCCTAAGCAGGACACCAAATTAGAGCCATGTTTTATTAAGTTATTGAACGTTTTTCTACATAAATTTTGGTATGCTTAAATTTCACGTCATGAGCTTCAAATTGATAGGCATCACGTTAAAAATGGCAAACTACACGATTTTTAATAATTTTTCAAAGTTAAGGTTTGGAATCTGGAAAAAGGATTTTTGCCAAAGGGATAGAGGTGACTTTCACAAAAACCTGATACTTTTTCAAATGAAATTGGTTCATAAGATTATTTTTTCTTGAATGAGCATTCAAAGAGATTTTTATAGAATTTTGAACCACTCCATTTTGATTTTTCTAGATTAAGTTATGAATTTTTGAAATTGGACCAGAAAAATGGATTTTTACCTGATAAACAGTAAAAATCCGAAAATCAGTGTTTTTCATGGATTTTTGAGCCAAGACTATCCGAGGTGGTCTAAAATGGTTTTAATTAAACCCTAAGTGGATCTGATAGTAAGAGGTGACAATGATGAAGTTGAAAACCCATCTCTTTCACCTATAAAGCTTTCTAAAAGCTCTAAAGAGAAGGCATTGCTCAAGAAATCCAAGGATCTATAAGGAGATGATCAAGAGGATAGTGACACTAATGAATGCCAAGAGGAGCAACCCAAGAAAGTGCAGAAAAATCAGAGAAAAGTTGCTACAAAGAAATGAGAAATAAGCAAAGAGGGAGCCTTAATGAACTCCTTTTTCCAAATTCATATCCTATGTCTAAAAGGGTTGTAACATCTAAAACATTGAAAGAGGTTATGGATTTCTTTAGCAAACTTGAAGCAAATTACCTTTCATAGAGTTGCTAGATACCTAAAAGAGCTTTACACAAAATAAGAGGAAATTTAAACCCAATGAGTAAGTTCAGGTAAGCCCAAATGCATCCATCTTGTTCAAACCTCAAATCCCAGTCAAATGCCAAGATCCTAGTGCTTTCACTATTCCTTGTACTGTAGGAAAAGTTGCCATGGCAGGAGCCTTACTTAATTTGGGGGTAGCCATAAATGTTATGCCTTTGTCAATGTATTGAGCTTTAGGAGTCGGTATTTTACAAACCACTACTAGTACACTCTAATTGGCCGATAGAACAACTAGGAAACCTGAGGGGATTCTAGAGAATATCCTAGTCCAGGTCAAGGGTTTACTTTTTCCTACTGATTTTTATGTGCTTGACATAGCTAATGAGTTGTCTCATGAATCTGCACTCATTCTTGGTAGACCATTCTTGAGGACTTTGAATATGATAATTCGAATGAAAGATGGTGTTATAACCATGGAGGTGGGAGAGCAAGTTGTTTCTTTTAATATGTATGAGGCAATGAGACATCCATATGAGGATTATTCTCTTTTGGGTTTAAATATTATTGGTGTTACTGTTGATGATGCTCTTTCTGAGTTTAAATTGACTGAGGTTATCTCTGATATCTCTAAATTTTATTCATGTGAGTGGACTTGCTTAATGAGGATGATGCCTCTACTTCATTTTCTTCTCTTTATTCTTTTCCTTCTGCATGCTCATGTGGTGGCAATGAGACGTGTCTTAACTGTGCAATAGTTAATTGTACACGACCAGCCCTACATCCACTTTTATTGTCATCTGGTGAATCTCAATCTTGTATTAGCACCATACTTCCAATTATCAGTGACAATTCTCTTGGAGAGGAACTTTCTGTTAGTGTTGCGAGAGATTTAGATTTGGAGGAGAGGTAGAGCATTACAATTTTTAAAGATGAAGCTCACTGTCTTACTTATTCGCCATGACGAGACGGAGGTTTGGCCGCAACGAACAGTTCTATCCCAAGAGGTGTTAGCTCTTTTCCTTCAACTCACTGTGACGAAATATATTGGTCACCGTGATGAATATCTCATAGTACTACAAGTCCAGAGTGCTCATCCACTATTGCTATTCTACCCTCTCACCTACTGCATAAAAGGAGTCTTGATTTAAGGGACATAGATATTCCTACTTCACCTTGTGAACCAATTTCTTACACCATCTCTTCTCATACTTTGAACTATCTATTTGATAGTGCCTAAGTTGTTGTTTACCATCTCTTCTCAACTGCTAGTTGATTCAATCCTTGGAGAAATGGAGGGATCAGTAGTGGACTCAATCAACCTTGGGATTCATTCCATAGTCGAGAAGGGAAAGGGAAGTAATCTTGCACTTTCTTCTATTAATATTTCTTGATTAATTCCTTCTCTAGTCCAACCCCCTACTCTTGAGCTTAAACCCTTACCACCAAACCTTAAGTATGCTTTCTTGGAGTCTAATGAGCAACTCCCGGTCCTTGTTACTAACTACCTATCCTTAAAAGAAAAGGACTTGTTGCTCAATGTGCTGAAAAGGTATAAGAAAGCCATAGGATAGACTCTAGCAGACATATCTGGTATTTGTCTGACTGTATACACCCATAGAATCCTTTTAGAGGACGGAGTAAAACCAGTGAAACAAAACTAAAGAAGAGTTAATCCTTTGATTAAAGAGGTAGTTAAGAAGGAGATCTCAAAGCTCCTTAGTATTGGGATTATCTATGCCATATCAGATAGCAAATAGGTTAGCCCTGTTCAGGTAGTACCCAAAAAGAGTGGGTTGACTGTAGTGAAAAATGAAAAGAATGAACTCATACCCACTAGAGTCCAAAATGCATGGCATGTCTGTATTGATTATAGAAAGCTTAATAATGCTACATTCAAAGACCATTTCTCCATCCCTTTTGTTGAACAAATGTTAGAAAGATTAGCAGGAAAATCCCACTATTGTTTCCTTGATGGTTTCTTCGGTTATTTTCAGGTACTAATTGCACTGGAGGACCAGGAGAAGACAATATTTACTTGTGATTATAGGACTTATTCTTACAGAAAAATGCCATTCGGACTTTGTAACGCCCTAGGAACCTTCCAAAGATGCATCATGCCAATCTTTAATGATTTCTTGGGGGATTGATTACATAGAGGTAATCATGGATGACTTTAGTGTGTATGGTAACTCTTTTGCTTCTTACTTGTCTAGCTTAGAAAAGGTTTTACAAAAATGTATTGAAAAGAAGCTAGTTCTAAATTTTGAAAAATGCCACGTTATGGTCAATAAAGGCATAGTTTTAGGTCACTTAATTTCTTGCAGGGCATAGAAGTAGATAAGGCTAAAATTGAAATTATCTCCTCTCTCCCATATCCCACTAATCTTAAAGAAATTCGATCCTTCTTGGGGCATGCGGTGTTTTATAGGAGATTTATAAAAGACTTCAGCAAAATTGCCTTACCACTTTCTAATCTTTTGAAAAGGGATGTGGAGTTTGAATTTAATGAAACCTGTAAAATTACCTTTAATACTTTGAAAGCCAAACTGATTTCTCCACCCATCCTGGTTGTTCCAAATTGGGATGTACACTTTGAGATTTCTTGTGATGCATCTAACTTTGCTATTGAAGCAATACTAGGGCAAAATGAGAAGGAGCTTTTGCCTAAAAACCTTGCATGCCACGCAAGTCAACTATACAACCATTGAGAAGGAGCTTTTTGCTATAATTTTTGCTCTAGATAAGTTTAGACCTTATTTGATTAATTCCAAGGTTGTTGTATTGACTAACCATACAGCAATGTGGTATCTTTTTAAGAAACCGCATTTAAAACCTCAGTTGTTTTATTGGGCTCTCCTCTTACAAGAGTTTGATCTTGAGATAAAGGACTGAGGTAGGGCTGAGAATCATGTTGCCAATCACTTAAGCTGGTTGCCCTTAAACACAAGGGGAGTTGATAATTCTGACCTTGTCTTTGACTCTTTTCCTGATGAGATTGATTGAGCTCAAATTATTCTTATCTTTTGATTACATCATCCATGGTTTTGTTGCATTTTTGGCTCTTTTGGCTATAATTGAGCTTATTTTAGATTAAGAGTCCTTGCATTGAGTTAGTGTCTTTTTGAGGGTAAAATCATCATAATTAGTTATTAATTGTATTCAATTAATTTCTAGGACAATTGATGCCTTAAATTGTTGCTTTTCAGTGTAGGACCCCTGAGATTGGAGCCAAGGTTGAAGACTCAAGGCACACAGAGCAGAAGAGGAGCCTCTGCCATGGTTCGTCGCGGTGAACCCACCCTTCGTCGTGGTAAACTCCTCGTATCAGCATTTTCAGACCCGACCATTTTGGGAAAAATTGACCTGCCCACTTCCATGAACCAACCTAGACACGTCATATTCGAGTTAGAAATCCTATTTTCGGTATGAAGGAGGTCACACACTGACATCTAGCCACCATCAACATTTTCTCTTCATCTTCTCTCATCTCTCCCACCAGAACCCTAATCCCTCACCTTCCACTGTCACCTTCATCCATGGGCAACACTAAGTCAATTTCAATGGAGATGTTTCTGCACACCATGAGTGGCTAGGCTTCCTCCAGCTCTTGAAGATGGATGATTGGCATGAGTTCTAAGAGCTTAAAAAGGGGAGTTTAAGTTTCATCTTAGTTTTAGCTATGTATTTATGAATTCTTAGGTCTAGGATTTGTAAATTCTTAGTGAAAGACTTTGATTGATATGTAATCATTAGTTGATGATTCACATTTATAGTTGGATTGGTTAATGTTGGATTTCATGCTTCAATATATGTAGTTACATATATGTTCTTTGTAGCTTTCTTGATTCTCTTCATCTTGCATGGTCATGTTTTGATGATGAGTTGACTTCCTGTTGCATTAAACCATTTGCATTAATCATTCTTAATTACACATTAGGGAAGCTTAACAATGTTTTCATTAATGAGTTCATTAATGTAAGCATTGGACTCAATGAGTTATTGAGGTTGTTATCAAGAAAACCTAATGAATTTATAAAACTACCACATCTTAAGAGAACTATGATTGCCAAGAATCCATTTTCAAGAGGTTTTACCAATTGATTCAGCACTTGATTTCATCTATTTCATCTTAATCTCCCAAAAATCCAAAAATATATTTATATTCTATTGCATTTTATCTTAATTGCAAGTCTCAATGAAAACCCCCAACCTTTTCCAGCTCAATTTGCATTACCATGGCATTTAGTTAATCTAGGATCATAATTTCGGCTCCACAAGTGAAACAACCCGAGGTTGTGCCTATAGTACAATCCTTGGATTAATTTTGAAATTGCCCCCAAGGTGTAAGTAAGACAAGTCAAGGCGATTTTCAGAGATATTATGTTCTGTAGCTCTTAGGGAGCCTTGGTATGCTCATATTGTGAATTATCTCATGACCAGAGTAACCCCACCTTCTATGTCCACTTATTAGGTACAGAAGCTCCAATCTGAGTCCAAGCATTACGTGTGGGATGAACCATTCCTATGGAGACTTTGTGGGGACTAAATCATCAGACAGTGTGTGCCTCAAGAAGAGCAACAACATATTATCACTGCTTACCATACGTTGTCTTGTAGGGGGCATTTTAGCTCAAAGAGGACAGTGAGGAAAATTTTAGACAGTGGCTTTTACTGGCCTTCCTTATTTAAAGACTGCTATGAATTCTATAAATCATGTGAGACATGCCAAAATTTTGGGGGGTTTGAATTGGAGGCATGAGATGCCTCAAAAGTCCATGTTGTTCTGTGAGATGTTTGATGTTTGGGGTATTGACTTTATGGGTCCTTTTCCTCTTTCCAATGGTTTTAATTATAACCTTCTAGCAGTTGATTACCTTTCCAAATGGATAGAAGCCATCCCCACCCAAAAATATGATGCCAAAACCGTAGTTGAGTTTGTCAAGTCTAATATTTTTAGTCGGTTTGGGATTCCTAGGGTCTTAGTGAGCGATCAAGGAACCTATTTCTACAATAGGCTTCTTAGTAGCCTACTTGTTAAATATGAGGTCATGCACAAAACATCTACTGCCTATCACTCTCAGACGAACGGCCATGCAAAGGTATCCAATTGAGAAATCAAGCGGATTTTAGAGAAAATGGTAAAGCCTTCAAGAAAGGATTGGAGTTTAAAGCTTAATGATGCACTGTGGGCATACCAAACAATGTTCAAGAACCCCATAGGAATGTCTCCATACTACTTCGTCTATGGAAAATCATGCCACTTACCAGTGGAATTAGAGCATAAAGCTTATTGGGCTGTTTCGACTTGCAACAAAGAGATGGACAAAGCTGGTAAAGAAAGGTTATTTCAGCTTCAAGAGATAGAAGAGATGAGACGTGAGGCCTATGATGTTAGAATCAATCTCACCCAAGAGGGGGGTGAATTGGGTGAGTTATAAAAATTTTAAAATTAAAACGAGACAGTATTGAAAACAGAGAGTCAGAGTCAGGAGAGATTTCACTGCAGAGGGAAGACACAAGATTTATACTGGTTTGGTCTTAACCACTTGACCTACGTCCAGTCCTTAGAACACCTCTGAGTATTTCACTATCTTCCAAGATCGACAGGGCTCTTGGTGCCTCGGTACAGTAATTGAATTGCTCAATTACTCCCCCTTACTCCCGTAAGGATACAAGCCCTCTCAAGAGTCCACACTCTTGAGTATCACTCAATAGTAATTAATGAAGAGTAGTTATCGACTCTCTTACAGAGTGAAATTAATGATGAACACTGACACTCAGTAGTATTTAGGAAAACAGAGTATTGAATGCTAGACTTAATAATCACAGGTGGTAGTTCCGGTATTCAATCCCTTTATTAATGCTTCTTCGCGCCTTTTATAGTTGAGATCGTTAAGTAGCCGTTAGACGGAAGAGCTTCTAGCCGTTGTGACTCCGTTTGCGTGTTTCGCCGGTTTCAACGGTTCCGCCATTAATGCGTCTGAGCTTCTGACACTGTAGGTTGCAGTTTACGTAATCCCGTTGAAGAGCCGTTGCAGTCTTTCTTAGTGATCTGCATATTTTAAACTTTGAACAAGTAAGAGTCTTGCGGTGTATGCTTTAGTCATGAACTAAGAAGAAGAATGAATCGATTATACAAGGATTCTAGATGAGATGATTTATCTGTAAAAAGATCAGAAAGAGATCCTGGACATGCTTAATTGAAGTGGTGATCGATTACTTGTTGATCGATCAGGTTATCGATAAACAGAGTGAAAGCTTTTTGAATCAGTTCAACAATATTATCGATCAAGTGTTGGATCATTGATTTTAAGAGTTATCATAGTAAACGAAAATCGTTCCATGATCGAAAAAGTGATCGAACACTTGTTGATTGAACAGATTATCAATAATTCAAATGTTATTGAAATGAAACTTCAGTCATTGATGATCGAACAACTTATCGATAAATGGATGATGGATAAGGTTATCGATAAACCATGAGTAAGAATATATTCAGTGAAAAACACAGACTATCTGGAATGATCGAACAGGTGATCGATCAATGAATATTCAAACAGGTGATCGGTAAAGTGAAGAAAGAAATTTAATCCTGTAAGGTAAAGAAACTGATTATCGATCACGTTTTGTGAAAACATGAGTTTCAGGAAATCAGATGATCGATCATATTATCGAAAAGTCAATGATCGATTAGGTGATCGAAAAAAATGGTTCAACATAAGTTAATGTGAATATAGCAATCCTTAGACTCTTTATCGATCATGTTATGTGAAAAGATATTATGCAGACAAGTTAAATTATCGATAATGTTATCGATAATTTGGTTGCAGAAAAACTAAATATGAGCAGATAAAAACATTGATTATTGATCATGTGATCGATAATTTTCTGATCGATAAGGTTATCGATCCAGCAGTTAAGATGACTACCTGCATTCAGAGAGTTAGAGCATAATGTTCGATCATGTGATCGATAAACAAATGATTGAAAATATGATCGATAAATGATAACAGAATTAATGTACAGAACGAGTAGAGTGTGTTACCTCTTATCGAAGTCGTTATTGATAACTGATTTATCGATCATGTGATCGATAAATGCATTTCAGATTTGGTTCTCTTTATCTGTTACTTGTTTATTTATCTGATGTTATCGATCAAGTGATCGATAATTAACTGTAACCTTATGTGATTTCCATGTTAGCGATAATCGATCATTTTATCAATCAACAACTTATCGGATAGCTCTTCGATCAAAATACCTACTATAAAACTGATTTATACCTGAACAGTTATCTGAAAACTTAGCGATAAACGATTGATCGATCAAATGATCGATCAACATACTTAACCCAATTAATCTAACTTTGTTATCATCAAAACTATAATCCTAACATATGAAAACTCCTGGATATAAAGGAAAAGTGCAAGGCTATTCATGATAGCGATATCTTGAGAAAGAACTTTAAGCTTGGTGATATGGTCCTTAAATTCAAGGCCTGATTCAAATTTGGAGATGGGAAGCTGAAAGAGAGATGGGACTGACCTTCCACTATCACCAAGGTCCTTGGCTATGGAGCATTTGAGCTCAAGGATGAAAAGGATGGCATTAGACATCTAGCAAATGGACATCTCCTCAAGCTTTTCTATGACAAGCCTACAAAACTGTAGCCCCAGGTTGTTTCTTTCCTCTCCTTATCCTTTATCATTTTGAGATTGCTGGTGATATCATTTGTTACTGAATTGTTGGATTTATGTGAGGAAGGAAACTCTCTAGTAGTGTAGATGTTGTTTGATTTTGTTGGTTGTTTTGTTTGTTTTTGTTGTTCTTTATTGGTGTGTTTCCTTGTTTTATTCTATTCCTCCTAAGTTTTGCTGTAAGCTCTGACCTGTGATGTGCTTTGGGTAGTTTTTCTGACTAATGATTACTTCAGTGAGTTGTTTGGGGATAGTGTTGGGTTTAATTTAGAGGTTTTTGCTATTGGAGCCTGTTTTGCCAAGAGTATTGGGTAACTAGATTGGTTTAAGGGCTTGGGATTCAGTGTTTGTTAGCTAGAAGGGTTGTTAGTTGCTCCTTTCAAGTTGCTCTCAGCCTAAACTTTGGTCACGACTAACTCTTAGTTTGTCGCGATGAACTTTGGCATGCCTGAAGTCCTGAACGCCTCTGGGAGAATTTTAGTCACGACTAAATATTTGTTTGGTCATGACAAAAACGCCTTATTTCTAGTAACTCCAGATTCATATTTTCTTTGTTTTGCCTTATATGCTTCATGGATTTCCTCCTTTGCCCTTCAAATACTACCCTAAAACTATCCAGATTCAATTTGGCTCTCAAAAACCCTAAACCCTTTGGTGTTTTCACCTTCAAGAAAACCCCTTTTTCCTACAATTTTCATCCCAAAACCCTTTTAGTTTCAGTTCGTTGTTTCCCTTCCCCGCGTTCTAGTCCCCTTCCACCACAATCTGCTATCTTTCCTTCCAAAGATCTGATTATCCACTCAACCAAAGGCCATTTCTACCTTACTCCACTCTTTTCCTGATCCAATGAAGGTATTTCAGTCTCTCTCCTTGTTCTTTTTGAAATCCAGTTGTTTCCTAGTTTTAGAGGGAGGGTATTTGAATTTCTTTTATTGTTTTGTGTCACATCCAGTAATATGTTAATTAGGAATAAGGATATTCCTAAAAATCTAAAGCCAAAAATGATAAAGAGAAATAGAAGAATTTTGGTGGAAAATAACTATTATGATTTTCCAAGTCAATTATGATAGTTTGACTAATTATAAAAAATTATTCAAAAATAATTATGAAAAAAATATTTCCAAGCCATAGAAAATTAAGGAATAATGGGGATAATATTCCTTGAGGATGTATAATTAGTTTTATGACCAAATTACCCTTAGAAAAATTACAAAGGAATTTAAGGGTGATTTAGGCTAACTTAAGGCCTTTTATTTAGAAAATTCTAAATAAATATTTGGAAGGAGAATATAAGAGATTATAAGAGATTATGGGATTAAAAAGAGACCCTCAAATATCCATGATTTTTCCTAATTCTTTTGCCAAGTGGAAAAATTATTAAAGAGAAGGAAAATAGTTTTTTTTTTAATAATGAGAAATTGAGATTGAGTTAAAGAGGGCATTTTGGGAAGAAAAAATGAGAAAATAAATTATGGATCTGACAAAAAATAATTACAGAGATCAGAGTACTGTAATTAAAGAAAAGAAATTAAACCCGGAGTAAAAGTGCACCAATAAAATGAAGATTAAAGTCTTATACTTTGCTTGGCCCACAATTTGCCACTTATCAAACCCCTAATGGATGGTAGTTGCCAAGTGTCAAGCCTTAGTTGGAGAGGATCTTGACTTTTGGGAAATTAATTACTTTTGGATTAAGTTAATTAAGAGAGAGATTTAAGATTAATTAGGGAGGTGACACATGGCATAGCATTAATGTTGCTAGTTGAGATATTTTGGTCTTAAATCATCACACTCCTCCCCTATTTTTAAGAATTCATTTTCAGCCAAAGGGGAAAAGAGAGAGAGCAAGAGTGATCAAGGAAAAGCAAGCAAATTTGATTTTTCAACTAAGATTCAAGCTTGGTAAGTTGTTCTAAGATGTTCCTTGCTTGTTTTCTCAAGTTGTATGGTTGGAAAAATCATTTCTTGTCCCTTCTTGTTGCTAGCCAAAATGGTTATAGTGTATGGAAGGAGGTTTCGTTGTTCAAACTTGTTAAAATACTTCAAATCTTGGTTATTCCAAGTGATTTCAAGTGGTTGTAGGTTGTTTTTGAAGAGATTTCTTTGTTGTTTCTTAAGAGGTACTATTCAACCAAGAAGGAAATTGAACCTTAGGATGAGTTTTTCAATGTTTTGAATCTTCCATTGTGTTGAAAATAGAAAATGGTGTAGGATAAACCTAAAGAACAAGTGTTGGAAGCATTAGAATCAAAGTTGAAATTTTTGGAACCTAATCTAAGTGTTCGGCCAACCTAAATCTGGAGGAAGGAGTTTTCTTTTCCTAAATCTAAGTGCATATTTGGAACCTGCATGAAAAATCATGTAGGAATGAACCAAGAAAGGATTTTTAGGGTTTAAGGAAACAAAGTTCAAAAACAAAAAAAAATAAAGATTAAAGCTTTAAGGGCTAAGGAGTTACTTGAGTTTTGTTATTGATTTTTATATGGTTTTGTTGGTAATTTTGCTGCCCTTTTTAATAGATTGTTATGTTAGGATTTGATATTTGTGGAGGAGAGGAAGAAAATCAAAGAATCAAAGAGCTTTTGGATTAAAGTAGTAAGATTTAATTAACTTTAATGTTAATTATTGCATTGATTACTATGCAATTTCATGTGTTATTATGTGGTTAAGCTAAATGATGACTGTGTAGCTATATCCTTGCTTTAAGTTCCTTGGCTATTGCATGTTAGAGTGCTACATGTATAAGGTAAAGTAGTTCCCTATTAATAGCAAAAAGTTGAAATGCTTGTAATTGATGCATGTTAATGTTATGATTAATTATTCTTACTACTCAGATTTCAATGAAATCTCACCCTCCCAAAATAATCCAACATTTTAGGGCTTGAATCCTCCAAAGGGAAGCTGTAAAATTCAAGAGTAAATGTGGTGGTGAATCATGGGAAACAATTATATTTTGGTTATGTATAAGTATGCAGGTTTGGTGTTGTAAACCTAACTAAACTGTCAACTTGGAGCCATGTTTTGATTAAGCTTCAATTTGATAGGTAGCACGTTAAAAATGGACAACTGTGTGATTTTTGGCAAATTTTCAAAGTTAAGGTCCAAAATCTAGAAAAAAGATTTTTACCAAAATGATAATTGTGACTTCAACAAAAACCTGACACTTTCTCAAAAGGAATTGGTTCACAAGACTATTTTTCCTTGAAAGAGATTTCCACAGAATTTGAACCACTCTATTTTGATTTTTCTAAATTAAGTTATGATTTTTTGAAGTTAGACCAGAAATCTGGAATTTACCACATGAACAATAAAAATCCAAAAAGTAACGTCCTAAACGTGGTTTTTAAGCCCAAGACCATCCAATGTGGTCTAACATGGTTCTAATTGACTCTAAGTCGCTCTAGTAGTAAGGTATAACCTTTTGAGTTGGGTAGTGCATGTAGAATGGTGTTTTTGAGTTTATAGATTGTTTCTGGGCTGTTGTTGATTGATAAGATGAACTGGTTTATGACTTTTGTGCTTCGCATTGCCAAATTTTTGGTTACTCTGTTTCAACTCTGGTTTTTACAAAAATTTGTCATGCTTCGCCGCGGCGAGAGGTTATATTTCCTTGTGACCAACTACCATCACAAAAGCTAAGATAGGGACCATATTACATCTTTACTGTGACCAAAGTGCCTACTTTATTACAACAAATTGGTTGCTTGTTCTCTGTTTCAGAATTCTCTACTGTGTTTGAAGCTTGTTTTGAAACCTCTTGCAAACAATTTCCTACCTATCTTTTAAATTGCACTTTAAACCAGTTCAGCTTGCCAAGTTTTAGCTAGGGTAGCCTTTAGAGGAGTGTAATGTCTCAGGATTTGTCTAGCTTAGTTTTTTTTCCTTCTTAGGAGTTTAGAAAGTTTGGTTTTGTGTGTTTTGTTCATGTGTGTTTGTGTTCTGTGTGTGTTGTATTTTCTTTTCAGGATGCCTCCTCATACTGCCCAAACTAAAACCAAAGAGCAAGCTATAGAGATAATTTACTCCAGAAATTTGCTTCCCGAGAGAGAGTTCTTGAAAACCACTGAATGTGATTTTATCAACTAGCCACTAGTAGAGGGTTGGGCGAAATGATGAAGAAGAGAGAGCACGATAATGAGTAATTGGTTAGGGAATTTTACACTACCACAATGTTTGAGGATACACTGATGATTAAGTTGCACTGAATAGGTGTGAAGTTCACAAACAAAAATATTTGACAGCATTATAATTTGCCGGTTGTGAAGAAGTGCAAGTTCCAGCATTACAGAAAGAATCTAAAAGATGTTAACTGGGATGACGTCATCAATACTCTGTGTGTAAAGGGTGGCAATTGGGCCAAAAGGGCTAAAGGTCAGCTCTACTTAGAGAGAAAGGTTATGAACAATAAAGCCCCTATCTGGCTAAACTTTATGTGCTATAACGTTATGCCCAGCGCCCACATCTCTGACACCACCAAGGAATGTGTCTTGCTGCTATACTTGTTAATGAAGGGGAAAAATTGACATTTCTCATATTGTTCTCGAGTCCATCTTGCAGTGTGCTAGCTCCACCAAAGCCAATTTGGTATTCTCTCACTTGATTTCTAAGCTTTACATTGAAGCAGGAATATGGATGGAGGAAGACAATGACTTATTTGAGGGGATCCAAACCAAGTGCTGTAGGCCCTCAAATAAGAGAGCTGTAGAAATGCAGAGCAGAAAAAGGGGAAAAGAGTTACTGAGGAGGAGCCTGCTAACACTACAGAAGCAGCTGAAGGAACCGGTAGCTTTAGTATCACTATGGAGAGCCTCAGCCAACAAATCGCATTGCTCTAAGATAGCTTCAATCAGAGGATGACAGCTTTGCAGAATTATGTCCTCACCTAAGAAGCCCAATGACAGGAATTCTTTGATCCTTTGATGTCAGCTATGGCTACATAGTTTGGGATTCCTCTGCCTCTCGAGTTTGAGGGAGCTTTTAGCACTCGCTGTCCTAGTTATAGAGGGCCATTTGAACCATCTGTTGGACCCTCTAGCTCCTAACTGTTACACATGGATCCACCTATAAAGCAGAGGAGGGAGGACAAGGAGAACTAGAACTTCCTTTTGCCCCTACTTGTTTCTGTTTACTTTGTTTTTCTTTTTCCTATTTGTTGCTGATATTGGAGTCTAAATTTGAATTTGATGATGATGTTAGATGTTAACTATGATTTTGTGATGATGTTGAACTTTAACTTTGAATTTCCTAATGATGTTGTTTATGACCTTAAGTTTTGGTGGTAATTGTATGACTTCCCTATTGCTTTAAGTGCTCTCAATGCTATGTTTCGATCATTCTCGTCTGTGTTTCGTTATGCCTCAAGTTTTTGTGGTGTTGTGCTCTATAATGAGGACATTATAGTCTTCGAGTATGGGGGAGCAAAGTGTTTATGCTTAATTTTTCCTGTACCTTTATTGTTATCGGGACCAAGTGTGCATTTAGTCATAACAAAGTGCTGATTTTGTGTGTTTTGCTCTCGACCTGTTGTTTTGTCACGACCAGTGTCTGTGTTAGCCACGATGAAGTTTCATTTCCGTGGCTTTGTGATTATTGTGGTCGCGGTGAGTGTATATATTTGCCATGGTAAACATACATTGTTTTTCTTGAAATGTTATTTCATATGTTGTGCACAAGTCTAACTAAAATTCACCCACATTTGGACTTTGACTGCTTGTTTTTGCAAAGAAAATTTTTTCAAGTCACATTGAAACCTTTTCAGTTCTTAACTCGCTCATGGGTAGTTGAAACTTTTCAAATGGTTTTTATTCTTTGATTTGTAATTTTAGTGGATTTATTCATGTATTGGAATTAATCTTGCGTTTGATTGAGCATTATGGATGAACTTGAAAGATCTAACCTTGTTAGAAGTTATTTGAGGCCAAATTATGTTTTAATGTGATTTCTCCACTTGATTTTACATTCTTTAGAACTTGTAGGGTTCTTTGTCAAAACTACATATGCATTGGTGTTTTAGACAGAATAAAGCCATTCATTTCTAAACCCTTTACCCAAACGCAAACTGCTTCATTTAACCCTTGTTTACCCCTTTGAGCCTTCTTTAATTTTAAGTACCAACACATGTATTATTTATCCAAGTTCCAACTACACTTTTTACTACTACATTTGTGATGATGTACTTTATCTCCTTGGGTTTGGATTTGCCAAAATCTGATTAAAAAAAGTTTAAAAAAGGAAAAGAAAACAATATTTGGATCCATAGAATAAAAATTTTGAATAAGGCAAATCCCTTAGTGGTTTGAAGATTAAAGTTTTGTGCTTCAAGAATTTCAATATAAAGCTAGTTGGAAATCAATTTTGGTTGTTTGGTACTTGCCCCAATTCATTTTATCATTCACTCTATTTAGCCTTTATTTATCATTACATCCCTTAAAGTCCTTTTGATTCCAGCACATCATTACATTCTTAGTGGAGATGGTAGAATTTTTACAAGCTTATGGTAGATTAATGAGGTGGATTTGAGAGAAAATGATCCAATTAAGGTGAGTTGAACGATACACTTTTTACCCTTAAGTGATCTCTGATGCTCATTCCCTTTGGTTGGTTGGTTGTTTTAGTTAATCACTTTGCATGGTTTTTCTTACTATTTTTGCTTGTGAAAGAATATTGATATTTGATTTGTCACTTTCATACCATAGGTTAGTTAAGTTACCTTTGGTTTTTGATGTATGCTTGATTGGTTGTGAGGAGTACTTGTTATCATTTGTGCCCGACTCTAGTCTACTCTCAACTCTTGCTATTTCTGTTTTTAATTTTCTCAGGAGCACAAATGTCTAAGTGTGGGGGAGTTGATTTGACCAAGTTTTACTATATTAATTCATGTCTAATTGTATGTTTTTAGAGGGATTAATTGGTTTAAAATACATCTCTTGATATGAATTGTGGTAATTTAGAACTGTGAGTTTGATTTCTTATTAAGCACTTTGGAAAGGCATAATGGCCATTTCTTACTTGATTTTAATTAATCATCTTTTATGAAATTGAATTGGATACTACAAGTGCTTAATTTGAATTTCAGGTCAAACGTCAAGTGAAAATATCTCCAAAGGACCTAGGTTCAAGAAAATTGCACTTAAGGGCCAGCAGATTGTAGAAATTACAAAAGAGGGCCAACTAAATACAACTGTTCATTTTACTCAATTGATCGTGGTGAACTAGTTATCTAGTTGCGACGAAAAGGCCACTGACACAGAATCAGGTTTTAAACCTCAGATTGTGATTTTGGTAAAGAGAACACATGAGCCAGCCTCCAGACTGCGTCCAAACACTTCCACTTTTGTCTCCTAGGCTTCTTCAAGGGTTCTTGAGGTTCTCCTATTGATTCCTACCCATTTTCACTCCCTTTCCACCCTGTTCCACCACTTTTCTGCATAATCCATCATCCATCTTCGTTTGCTATGGTTGGTACTGTGATTTCAAAGCTTGGAGGAGTTGTATCTGAAGTCATGAGAGGCTAGAACATTTTGCTACGAGGAGTTTTGATGAAGGCCTAAGCTTGGGACTTAATTTGGGGAGTTTATTTAATCTTTTCTATTACTTTAATAGCATTTTAGTTGTTCTTGGTTAGAATTTCTATATTGTTGTTAAAGGTGAACTTCAATGTTATAATCTTTTCATTTTGGATTGGATTCTGAGAATTTATGCTTTGGTATTTGTATTGTAATGAGAATCCTACATTTAGTCATGTGAATATTGGTTGATGTTCAATCTAAATTTGGTTTTGATTAAATGTGGTGTCTTGCTATCATAATTGGTTATTGTGTTGAAGTTGTTATTACTATTACATCAATCTCACCAAGTGTGCATTCATGAGGGTGGTTAGTTTTGAGTCTTTGGGTCAAAGGTTTCATTAACATACTAATTTACCTAAGTTTGGAAGGTTTTCTAAACTAGTTAAGATTGGTTTTCAAGTAAACTCCTAACATATTTTGAAGTGATGAAGGTTTAATCAATTCTCCAAAGGTTATTTTTATCAATTAAGTTCACAAATTATCCATTTAATTGTTTTCTGTCATTACTTTCTAAATTCATTTAAAAAGACCAAAAAGACTTTACCTCTTTCACATTTTGATTTCATTGCAACTTAATTCAGTTTTACAAACCCCCAATTTTACCTTTTCGCATGGTTTTGTCACTTAAATTACATAGGAACATTTCAGGCTCCTCGAAGTGAACACGACTTGGATTGTGCCACTGTAGTGCATTCCTTTCCAAAACTAAATTGTTTTGAGAGCCCATAACGACTAAGGCTTCATCAAAGGACATGCATATCAAATCTAAGGTAGTGCAACAATGCTCGTATTGAACTATGCAGTTTAAACACACCTCTGACGTGACTACCCTAGAGTACGTTGGTGTGAACACATGTATACCATAAGGCAGCGTACTGATAACTAAGCCAAGTCATTTAACATAAACATACAAGATAAAAGAATGAGTAGCACATGTCAAACATTACAATCACTGGGGAGTTATTAATAATGATCATACCTTAGATCATTTTCAGTGACTTCTAAGCTTCTTCTCGTGTGAAAGCAAAAACTCATCCTTGAGTTCACGGCCTTGACTTGTTGGTGTTCTGTGGACATTCCTTTGAGAAGTGTCTGGGTTTATCATAGGTGAAGTAGACATTATATCCTGCCATACACGGCCTATCACCATGGTTCTTGCTGCAGATAGTACATTCCTTGGCCTTCTGTGGGTTGCTTCCCTTCTTATCCTTTTCGTTGTCCTATCACCTCTTCCTCTTCTTATTAGTATTGGAAGAGGTGCCACCCTGATTTTCCTTCTCTAATTTAGGACTTGGCTTGACCATCAGATGACAATTCAAACTGTTTTTAGTAATTCGGCAGGCCTTAACTGTCTTGTTTAACTCTTTAAATTGTCGAGGGATAATCATCTCCCTCAAAGACTGTTTCAGTCCTCTAACTATCTTTTCTATTATCTTCCTCTCATCCTTCCAATAATGGAGATAACTAGAGTAATGAGACAAATGAACTTTGCCAAGTACTCGTCAAATGTCTTATTATCCTTCTGCTTGAGGGTTAAGAATTATGCTTCCCTCTCATCCCTGACTAACCTCAAAAAGTACTTCTCATAGAACTACTCTAGAAACACTCCCTATGTTACTCTCATATGATGAGCTTTGAGTATTAGCTTGGTGTTCTTCCACCAGCGGTTGGCATCCTTCTTAAGTTTATAGATCGCCATTTGGGCTTTCCGTTCAGTCAAATAGTCCAATACGTTAAAAATCTTTTCTAGGTAATTAATCCAGTCCTCAGCTGCCTGTACATCAAACACTCTATCAAATAAAGGTGAATTGTGTTTACAGAATCACGTCACCACTATTGGATGCTATCCAAGTCTACTACTGGTGCTACCGGTCTAAGCAACTATTTGGGTTCTTGAACTGGTTGTACTTCTTCCTATGGCTGCCTCAGGTTAAGGTTAGCCACTACCACTGCAGCAATCATAACGTCCCTCTCTTATTCTCGGTGAGCTTGTGTCAACCTCATGTGCTCGATTGTCTTCTGTTACTACTCCAAGTGATCTAAGATCACTTGTAACGGATGCAGAGGGACCCTTGTGTCATTTCCAGAGGGTCTTTCTGGCGAAGCATTTCTTCTAGTTCTAACCATTTTGATATCTAATCAGAATATAATAAAGGAACAAGAAGTAAACATCATACTTGGATTTCATTCATTATAACATCAGTACATTACTAAAAAAAATAGCAGGGTTTGGTACATATATGCGAGATCATCCATACATAACACAAAAGTGTCATCAGTCTAACCTACTACGGTTAGTAATACCAAAATAATCCTATACTAGCCTCAATGAGGATTCTTAACTATTTTCAGGAAATGGGTAAGGATAAAACCCTCAAGGCATCTAATCCAGTCCTCAACATCAGAATGCATAGAGTTTTTCCTGCAAAATCCTTTTAATATGTCAATTTCTCCTCAATTGACACATTATCTAATAGGCTAAACTAAGCAGAGCATTCTGTCTTATGCCATAACCTCTGCTTAGTACCAAAAATATTACACATTACTTCTATAACACCTTAGAGTCCATTTAATATCAATTCAGACCACTTTGGATGGCCTTAACCTCAAAAAAACACAATTAGAATGTTGGTTTCAGATTTACTGCTCATTTGGTAATTCCAAAACTTCTGTCTAACTTTAAAAAATTGAAATAGAGTGGTTCTAAGTCCTAATGAAAGCTCTTTAAGGGAAAAATAATCTTAAGAACCAATTCAGTGAAACAGTGCCAAATTTGTACGGAAGTTACCACTATTCCATTGGTTAAAAACTTTTTCCAGATTTCCAGCCTTAACTTTGAAAAATCACCATAAATCATATAAATGTCCAATTTGAACATTCTACCTATTGATTTGAAGCTCAAGACATGAACTATAGTCATGCCAAATTTCAGAATTTAAGTCATTCAGTAACATAGTCAAAACATAGCTCCAAGTCAATAGCTTAACAGGGTTATAGCATCCATGCATACTTATACATACATTGTCAAAAGTCAAATGGTTTCATAAATATACATCATTTATTCATGATTTTCTTCTTCTTCAATGGTTCAGCCCCTAGAAAGATTGAATTATATTTGGAAGGAATAAGATTTCAACATTAGCTATCATTAGAGAACTAATTCTTTCTCATAATTAGGCAATTTCTAATATGCAATAGACAAGGCAATTTAATGCAAGGAGCAACCACATAACAATCATCATATTTCAACCACATAATAGCAGTTATCCATGCATTAATAATCAATGCAATTTCAATATTAAAAGTTAATTAAATCTTGCCACCTTGATCCAATTGCTTCCTTGATCTTTGTTCTTGCTCTCCCATCACAAATATCAAAGCCTAAACATCACATTGTAAAAACAGGCAATCACATTACACTTTGAGCGACACAAGGCTTAAAGACAACACTTAAGTAACCCCTTAACCCTTAATTCTTTGAATTTTGGAGCTTTGTTTTCTTTAACCTGAAAATTATTCTCTTAGGTCAATCCTACATAATTTTTCATGTGGAATCCAAATATGAACTTAGATTCATGAGAAGAAATTTGCTTCCCCATGGAATAGTGTTGGCTAGATAGGTGCTCTAGAATCTAAAAATTTCAACTTTAATTCTAATACTTCTAATGTTTGTTCTTTAGGTTTATCCTACATCATTTTCCATTTTAAACACAATGGAAGCATCAAAACTGTGAAAATTGTCACATCCCAAAAAATTCATCCTAGTATTGTGAGTTAAAAATCTTATTGTGGACCAATATAGAAAGTAGATGGAAGGAGAAAATAACTTTTAATGTTGAACTCTGATAGGGTCTAAACTGATATTTTTAGAATTATCAGTCTAAAAAGGGCAAAATGGAAAAATTCTAGAAAATTTTCAAAAAAAGGTTTAAAAGGTAAATTAGAGGTTTTGAAACCTCAATAGAGGCCCTAAAGGTGAAAATGGTGTGAAAATAATTTATTATAGAATTTCCTGAAAATAAAGGTTTTTCAAGAAAAATAGTGAAATTTGAGTGAAAATAATTATTATAATTTTCTAGAGGCCTCAATAATTCTGGAAAAAATATGAAATAATTATCTTTTTTTTTAAATTTATAAAATTTATTTTAGGCCTTAAAAGTACAAGAATTAATTTTTGGGAATTTATTTCCAAAAGTCTTACCGATAAAGCCCTATTCAGGAAAAATTCAAAATAAATAATTAGAGGTGGAGAAAAATCCTAAAATTTTTCATATTGCATTTTTATATCAAAATAGGATTTTTAATGGAGAAAAATGTGATTTTGGAGGCCTAAAAAAATTATGAAAATTTACAAGTGAATAGTAATTGATAAACTTAGTATTGCTTGGAATTGATATTTTATTGTTGGCTTATTTTCTTGAAACTTTCTAGATCAAATTGGGCCCTATATTGGGCCAAGAAAAGTCCAAAAATTCATGCCAGACCTAGCCCAAGTATTTAAATGGAATTAAGCCCAATTTTCACATAAAAAATCCATGGAATATTCTTGGAATTTTACACATGGCATGATCTAGAATTTTGGAGCATATGATGGTTGCTATTTGTCCCCTTAGGTGGCAGCTGATCACACCAAAATAGATGGGGAGAGCGCAGATTTCTTGCTCTATAAATACCCCATAAATACACTAAAATAGGCAAAAATTGACAAAAGAGCAGAGGTGCTGTCAAATTGGTTTCTTGAGCTTTGAGGTTAATCTTAATTAGTGCATTTGAAGGAGGAATTACCAAGCTTTGGTCAAGGATTCATCAAGGTATGTTTAAGCTTTATTATCGTTAAGATTAAAGCTTATTTCGATTGGAAATTTGAGTTATTTTCCAAGGTTAAATTGCTGCCATATTTTCAGTTGAAAGGAGTATACATTAGAGAAGGATAGAAGCCTTAAAAATGAGTTGGAATTATCATGTTTGAGTGGTGTTTGTATTGATTTTTGAAAGAAAACCAAGTGAGGATCTTAAGGGGTTCAATTCGGCCAAGAGGAGTTTTTGGGGTAGGAGTTTGTTTTATTATGATATGATGATTCCAATGAGTCTAAAAGATGTTTTTGTGTAGGAGAACACTAAGGCAAAGTGTTTAAAATCATTGGAATAAAAAATAGAATTTTTGAAAAATATACTACCCCTATTCGGCTAAGATGAAATAAAAGAGAAAGAGTGTGATTTTGATAAATCTCAATTGATATTTAGATTTTTCATAAAAAAAATTATATAGGAATGAGCTAAGAGATTATTAGAATCAAAGGAGGAATAATAATGTCAAAAATCAAAGAAAGGAGGCATTTAAGTAGGTTTAAGGTTAAGTGTCTATGTTCAAGCTTAAATGGTTGTTCATGTGGCTTGTAATTACATTTGAATTGATAGGTTTTATGGAGAAGAATCAAGGAGAACATTAAACCCTTGAGAAAGCTGAATTACACCAAGCTTAGGATGTAGCATTGAATCTATAATTTGATTGTTTTTCTTGCTTGATTAATGTGTTTATATTGCTTGCTTTATGTTAGTTGAATTATGTTATGGAATGGTTGATTTTATGATGCTTGATATGCTTTGGCCAAATACATAATGACATGTCAAAATGATTATGTGCTTGTTTTAATTCATGACATAATGCATGACATGTGATTTGAGAATGTTTTGAAGTATTGTGACATAATACATTATGCAAAGCTTGATTAACATGAGAATTATGATTCATTGCTACTAAGATTTCTATGAAATCTCATTCCTTCCTATGTTAAATTATGCATCAAATAGGTAATGTTGCAAGGATATAGGGCAAGGAGATAGTTTTGAGTTAAGGAGGCTCTATGAATTTTGTGACAATGTAATGTTATTATGTTGTATTTGAAGGATTTTGATATAATTTTGTAAAGAGCCTTGGATAATGCAAACCTATAACCATGCATTTATAATATGGTAATGTTGCTATGAATGTTGGTTTTGGTATGGCTAGTTGATTGAACCCAATTGGTCTATGTTATTTCATATCATTTTAAGGGTTTTTATCATAGGTTTTGGCTCCTTTTAATGATAATTGTGCTTAATTTAGATTAAGAGTCCTTACTTTGAGTTAGTGTCTTTTTGAGGGTAAAATTGTCATAATTGGTTATTAATTGTATTCAATTGATTTCTAGGACAATTGATGCTTTAAATTGTTGCTTTTTATTGTAGGACACTTGAGAATTAGAGCCAAGATTGAAGACCAAAGCATTACACAACATGAGAGTTTCCAAGAAAATGCTGTGCTGTGGCAAAAAGTCTGAAAATGGGCATCAGTGGCTATTCTAGAATAGTTTGCCGGGGCAAACTTTTTGGTTCGCCGGGGCAAACTCTCAAAATCTCACTACATTTCCTCTCTGGAATAGTTCGCCGCAGCCAACTTTTGAGTTCGCCGCGGCGAACCTCTTCGTATCAGTAACGTCAAATTCGGATCCAGAACGCAAAAATGGACCCTCTACTCATATGATCCGACCCAAATTGACCCTAAAAGCCCTTAGAAACCCTATTTTCGACCTATCACTCCATTCTATCATCTCCAACACCTCTATTCTCTCATCTTCTTACCTCTCCACCTCCATCTTCTTCCTCATCCATTTCCTTCACCTTTTCTTCATTTCATCTCATTTCCTTCTACTCCCAGCTGCCATGGTTGATAGATTCACTTTGGTTGGAGTTTTTCTTGAAGCTATGGAGGGCTAGGGTTTATCAACTCTTGAAGATGGTGGAGTGGCATGAGTTTCCAGACTTCAAAGGGGAGTTTAGTTTCAGTTTGCAATTTTTAGCTATGATTTATGGCTTTCTAGGTCTAGGAGTTGTAATTTCTTAGTTAGGAACTTAGGATTGATACTGTAATTATTGGTTAATGATTACATTTGTAATTTGGATTGATTGATGTTGAATTTTGTGTTTAAATATATGTAGTTGCATATATGCTTATTGTAACTCTCATGATTCTCTCCTATCTTGCATGGTTATGTTTTGGTACTGAGTTGATTGTGTGTTACATTGAGCCAATTGCATGATCATTCCAAAATTACACATTAAGGAAGCTAAACAAAGTTTTCATTAATGAGTTCATTAATGTAAGCTTTGGACTCATTGAGTTAATGAGGTTCTTATTAAGAAAACCTAATGGATTTGTGAAACTCCTAGTATTTTAAGTGAATTATGATTGCCATCAAAACCATTTTCAAGAGATTTCCTATCATTCATTTCCATTTCATCATTATTATCTTAATACACCAAAAATATAGTATCTTAGGTTTGTTTTCATTGCATTTAGTTTAGGCACCATTCATTTAAATGTTAAAAACTCAAAACCCCATTTCATTGCATTGCATGGCATTTAGTCTAGCTTAGGTAATTAATGAATGCTCCCAAAAGTGAAACGACCTGAGTTTGCACTGTACTGCATAGCTTGGATTTATTTTTGATTGAGAACCCCAAAGCGAATGATTAAAAGGCTCTCATCACTAGTTGGTGTGACAAAGAAATCCAAGAAATCATGAATTGGGGATAAAAAAGGCCTAAACATAGACGTTTTTGTGACACACAAAATAATAAGCAAATGAATGAGATTGGACCAGAGATTTTGCATACTTACAGATCTTATTTTTAGCTTTAAATCAAGTAGTAGATCATTAAATTTAGAGTTTTTTTGCTAAGAGTTACACTCTTTCAAAGTTAGGCTAAAACACTTAAAAATTAAAAAATGACCAAATAAATGGTGTAACTTTACGAATTTTCTGGCTTTGTTTCATAATGATATGTATCAATGAGCATTTTTTTTTCTTAAAGAATGTACGACAAGCTTCAAATAGAGCTTAGAACCATCTCATTTGGAATTTTCTACAATTAGTTATGAATTTTTAAAGTTTGTAAAAATTTCAATGAATAGTGAATAGTAACCCAAGACCAAATTTTCAAATATTGAATTTTCTCACTTTTAGGTCTTAGGAAATGGTTTCAAATGACTCTATTTGTGATATAATGTGGTAAAAAATGAGGTGTGACAAAAATCAAATCCTAGGGCACAGATTCCAGATTGGCCGAATAACATGAATAATTACCAAATCATACAATCTTTCAAATTTCAATACAAAACCACTTGAAACAACCCATATCCAATGTGTTTCAACTAGGTTTAGCATCAAAACCTCCTCCCCCTAACCCTATATCATTTCGGCCAGTACCTCCCCATAAGGAAAACCACGCTTTTTAGCCATCCAAACCAAGAAATCAAAGTAAGAAACAAGGTAGAACATCCTACTAACCTTGTATCCAAGCTTGGTTGATCAACAATGGTAGCTTTCTTCTTGATTGTACTTCAAGAAATCAATTTACAAGAACTTTCCTAAGGTGGCCGAAAATCATGTCTTGTGAGATGGGGAGGGGTCTATTTATAAGACTCTCCAAGGTCACACTAACTACTATGATGAGGTGTCAACTCCCTATCTCTTCTTGCAACCTTTTCCAACCTTAAAATAATTATAAATGAAATTCATTTTTCAAAGTCAAAATCCTCTCCACCTTGGGCTTGACATGTGACACTCAAATCCTCTCCATTAATGGCTTAACAAGTGACAACTTGTGGACCAAGTAAAAGATAAGAGAGAGCTCTTTATTTTATTGGTGCACTTTGCTCTGAGACTAATTCCTATTCTATAATTACAGTATCCTGACCACTGTGATTATTTTCTGTCAAATCCACAATATATTGTTCTTATTTTTCTCTTCCCAAAATGTCCTCCTTTGTTACCATCTCAATTTTCTACTAATTGTAAAGAAGAAAACTATTTTTCTTTTTATACTGATTTCTTTACTTGGCAAAGCTGTCAAGAAATTTTTGAGTATTTAAGGGACTCTCTTCTATTTCATAATCTCTTACAATTCCTTGGGATACCTTGTGAATTTTCTTGAAATTTAATTTTTCTTAAAAGTATTTATTTGGAATTTTCCAGATAAAAGACCCCAATTTGGCTTAATTAGCTCTTAAATTCCTCCGTAATTTTGTAGGGGTAATTTGGGTATAAAACTACTTATACATTGTCATATAATTCTAAAGGTACATTATCCCTATTTTTTCTCAATTTTTTGAGGCTCTGAAATATTTTTTCATAATTAATTTTGACCAATTTTTCTTAATTAGTCAAGCTTGCAAAAGTGACTGAAAAATCATAATAAATACTTCCCATCAAAATTATTTATTTTAAAAATTAATATACTGTCTAGAGGGCCTTTCTTTAATTTTCATGATTATTTCATAATTTTTGAGAATTTCTTACATATTTCCAAAATTATATAATCTGCCCATAACCTTTAGGGAATTATATTTTTGTCCCAACCTATCTTAATTTTAAGAATTGTGTCCTCCTATATCTTCCTACCATTCTAGCCTTTAAATACCTGGAAATATCCTTACTCCTATTTACCAGACTACTAGATGTGAGAACTCACACTTTAGTGGAGGTGACTATAGTTTTGTTTTCTCTACCATATCAATACATATTACTGTTTGATTAGTGAGCAAAACTGTCATCTTTGTACACTCCCCCAAAGTATCAAAGGCGATTGCTCATATGAAAGAGCCAACCTTATCAGCTTGTATAGCATAGTGGACACTTTTCAGAGTTTTATAAACTAGTATCAAAGCTTTAACACAATTTCCCCAGACCTGTTTATTTTTCTTTCTTCTTTTGTTGTATTTGTGTATCGGTACTTCTCAGAGTTCGACAATTTGCTTCCAACAATTACGCAAATATTTATATCCAGGTATATATAGTTCATTTTCTTGTTCTTTAGGATATTATCTCTTTTGTTGATCTGTGCATGATTATATATTTTTGTTTAGTATTAAAAATGCACACTTCTAGTTCTATTCTATTTATTGTTTCCTCAGCAATATGCTTTCAAATCCTTGTTGTTTGTCTTTCATTGGTAACACCTAGTTTTATCTGTCAAACCTTACTTATATAGTACCTTAGCAGTCATTTAGAACCATTCCAAACCATGTTGGATGGTCTTACACTTAAAAATTTCAATTTGGACATTAATTTTCGGAAAATTACTGTTCACTGTCCAGTTTTCAGATTACAGGTCTAACTTTGAAAAATCATAACTAATTCTAGAAAAATTGTATGGAGGTGTTTCAAAATTCTACAAAAAGCTCTTTCAATGCTCTTTAAGGAAAAAATATTCAACTGAACTCACGCCCACTAAAAACGTACAGTTTATTGGATTAAAATTACTATTCGTTTGGTAAAATCTGGACTTTCCAGATTCTACACCTTAATTTTGAAAATTCATATCTCTTCTTATACACATCCAAATGAGGTGATTTACCACTCATTTTAAAGCTTTGGATGTGCACTATAAGTATACTAAACTTAGTAGCTTAACTCATTCATATGATAGGTCAAACTGAAGCTCAAAACTAACTGCTCCATGACCTACGTTTTATCCCTTAACATCTCTTTACTTTAATTCTTTTTATTTCTTTGGCATACCTAACATGGGCTTACTTTTTCCCATTCATGCTCATACATTCCTCTACATGCCATAAGCTTTCTAATTAAATACATGGCATTCACAACATAATTATAACATAGGAGAATTATACATTGAATATTAGTATCAATCATTAGCATCAATAATTCTCCACTTCTTCTCCTTACTTCTCATGCCATTAGTGCCCATCATTCATTGACCTAAATGGTTAGTTATGAAGGGGTGAGATTTGGGGGAATCTCAGTAGCAAACATTACCACATACATGCACAAGATGGATGCTAGTGTATGGTATGTAGTTTTTCATAAACTTAAGTTAACTAGTGACATGCCATCATGCTTTATGCTTGGTATAAAAATGCATGGCCATGGGAACATATTAAAAACAGCATTTCCAACAATAATCATCATGTCACAACATCATTCAAATAATAAATACAAACCAACACATGAGCATACCATGTCAAGCACATAAAGGGTAAGTTCACTACCTTGCACCTTAAGCTTTCCTTTTACTTTTCCTTTGACTCCCTTGACTTTCCAACCATGTGGGCATTCGGTCAACATAACCAAACATCCTCTTGGATGTTCCAAAGGTCCTAAACATAACCATAATGATCACATAATCCATTAGGACCATTAGATTACATAAAGTTCAAGACTAGCTTTCTTGAACCTCAACCCTTTCTCTTAGTCTTAGGGTTTTCTTTCTAACTTTTCTAATATAAATCTTATCATTTTCCATCCTTAAGATCCATTTCTTATCAATTAAGACCACTTTAGATGGCCTTAGATTCAAGAATACCAAATTTGGAAATTTTGGTTCGCGGGTACTGTTCACGCAGAAACTCCAGAATTTTTTACTCAACTTTGAAAATTCATAATTAAATCTAGAAAAATCCAAATTGAGTGATTCCACATCTCACTGAAAGCTCCTTAAGTTAAATTTAAAGGAAAAATAGTTTCAGGAACCAATTCTATGCTGAACAGTACCAGAATTGTACAGAACTCAAAACTCTTCCAAAAGTTCAACACTGTTTCCAGATTTCAAACCCTAAATTTGAAAAATCATCATAAATCGTACACATATCCAAATGAAGTTTTCTATCCATGGATTTAAAGCTTACAGAGTGTACTTTAAGCATGAAAAATTTCAAAATCAGATACGCACAGTAACTAATTCGAAATAGGCATCAAATCAGCACCTAATTCTTCCAATTTTCACATAGATCCACTTGGATCTACCATACTCTGAGGTGTTCTAGCAAGATCTAACAACCAAACTCCCTTCCCCACTCATCAACCATTTCAACCAGCCATCAAAAGGGAGAGAAGATAGATTTTTCAACCTTAAAAGAGAAGGAAAACAAGACAAGAACACATCTAGAACCAAGATCTCACCTTGAATCCTTGATTGATGACCAAAGTGGATAGCTTTCCTTGGTTCTCCTTCCAAAACCCTCTCTTTTCCTCTCCTCTTTGCCTTGGACAAAATTTCAATATGATTTAGGGGAGAGATGAGCTCCTTAGTGCTCTCAAAATATCTCATCTACCACATTTAATGAAAGTCCAAGTGTCAAATGCCTAAGCCTTCTTGAAACCTCTCTCTTAATTAACTTAATTCATAATATAATTACATTCCAAAGTCAAGATCCTCTCCATTGGTAGCTTGACACTTGGAAAGCTTTAATTACCATCCATTAAAGGCTTGACAAGTGGCGACTTGTGGGCCAAGTAAAGTGCAAGACTCTGATTAACACTTTATCGGTGTACTTTTACTTCGGGTTTAACTTCTTTTCTATAATTACAGTGCTCTGGCCTCTGTAATTATTTTCTATCAGATCCATAAATTCCCTTTAATTCTAGAGAGTATCTATGAATTTTCTTAGGCCATAACACTTCCTTTAAGCCTTGCATAAAATTCATTTACTAAAATACCCTTTTATCGGCAAAACCGGCTCTTTAATTTATTAAAGCCACTCCACTGGCCTTTTGGTTATGGGACTAATTTTATAAATTAGTACAACCTTCTAACCATTTAATCTCATTTTTGTATATACATTTTTGAGGTCTCTTGCTATTTTAAATAATTACCTCAAATGGTATACTTTTTACCGGTAATAACCTCATAAATTCCATTGAAGCTGCCTCAGGGGTATTTTCGTCTTTTCTCTTCATAGAAGAGTCTTAGAATATTATTTCCCATTTTCTGGGATTTTCTTGGAATTTTCTGTACCCTCTTCCATTTTTGCCCTTGCTGGTCATAACTTATTGAATTTACAGTTTAATCCCTGCTTGGACTTAACTTCATATAATCCTCTCTTTGAGGCTTCTAACTTAACCTTTAACCTATATCTAGTCTCTTTTCTCTCTCTAGGCCTTTGAGACTTTACTGGAGTCTCTGACCTTGATTATACTGAAGCCCCTGAAAAACTTTTACTTTACAGTTTAGTCCCTGAAACTACTTTGACTTCTTTTCTCATCTTTGGGACTTCTGCTCAAAAAAGATCTGGTAGCCTATCCAATTCAGGCTACTTTTGATGCTTCTAGGTCCAAAAGTCTGGATGTTACATTATCCAAGTTTTTTCTGACTTCAAAGTGTGATATTTTTTTGCAACCCAAATCCATAAATTTTATCTACGCTTCCTGCTGTGTTACTGCTTTTGAAAGCTTACGTCTTAGAATTAGGTTAATCAAACACTAAGTTTTTAGGTTGAGAAAGTGGAATGGTTGAGTTGGGAATGGAAAGATGAGAAAAATAAGCCCAACCTAACCAAAAATCGGCATAAAAAAGCAGGTTATGAGGCTACGAAGGAGTCGGGTTCGATAGAGTTTATCCTAAACACAGTCGGGTTGAAGTCAACTCGATTGGAGAGGTTGATGACAACCTCCACTTGACAAAATGCACCATTTTTCTACGTGTGTTTGAAAAAATAAAAAATATAATAATAATTAAAAAAACATTAGGAGGCCAAAATTGCCACGTGGTGTGTGACGCCAGGTGGCATGTTTGATAGACGTGTGGCGACCATTGTCCAAAAGTCTGTGGCACATGGATGGCGATGATCGAGCCCATGTTATCATCTATGACCTTTACAGTGGCGCTTGGCATTCACATGCATGTGGCATAAGTAGCCTTTACTAGTTTTTTTTTTAATATTTAATCTTTCAAGGTGCATGTAGGTGTATAGGACCTCTGTCTGAGATGAAATTTATCTCTAAAAATCTCTAAATCTATGATCGTCATTATGATATACTATTTGGCTATTTTAGGAGGCAATTAAGGATTTATTTATGAGTTTTTCTAGGTCTTTCTCTTGATTTTATGTTTTAGAAAATTCTTAAAATTAAATATTAATTCAAAATTATTTTATTTTAGGTAAAAATGAAGCAAGAAGTTTATTAACAACAACAACAACAACAACAACAAGTCTTATCCCACTAGGTGGGGTCGGCTACATGAATCACACGACGCCATCATGCTCTGTCAACAACCCAGTCCTTAGATATGTTATTGACTAGGAGGTCTCGTTCAATGACCTCATTAAGCGTTCTTCTTGGTCTTCCTCTGTTCCTTTTTATGGGACTCCATCTTATCTGATCCACCCTCCTCACCGGGGCCTCCAATGGCCTTCTTTGCACATGTCCAAATCATCTTAAGCGATTTTCAACCATTTTCTCTTGGATAGGTGCCATACTGACTCTTGCTCTGATATTTTCATTTCGAATACTATCTTTTCTTGTATGACCACACATCCATCTCAACATCCTCATTTCTGCTACCCCAACTTTGTGCTCTTGTTTTCCCTTTATTGCCCAACATTCACTACCATACAACATAGCCGGTCTTATAGCAGTCCGATAAAATTTTCCTTTAAGTTTCTCAGGTACCTTCTTATCGCAAATAACTTTGGTAGCTTTCCTCCACTTTAACCAGCCAGTTTGTATTCTATGAGAAACGTCTCCATCAATTTCCCCATCCTCCTGTATAATGCATCCTAGGTATTGAAACTTTGATACTTGAGGAATGATTTGCTCCCCTATCTTCACCTCCAAATCCCCATTGCCTTGCCTCCCCCCAAAATCACAATGCATATATTCTGTTTTGTTCCTGCTCAAGCGGAAACCTTTCGACTCCAACGTCCTTCTCCATACCTCCAATCTAGTGTTAATCTCTTGTTTTGATTCCGCCATGAGAACTATATCATCTGCGAACAGCATGGACTTAGGGATTCTTTCTTGAATATGTTCAGTTAGAACATCCAGAACAATGTTGAACAAGTACGGACTCAAAGAGGATCCTCGATGTAGGCCAATCTGAATAGGGAAGTCCTTTGTCTCACCTCTAGGCGTCCTTACACTGGTAGTTACCCCCTCATACATATCTTGTATGGCTTTGATATAAGCAACCCGTACACCTTTTTTTTCCAAAACCTTCCACATTACTTCTCTTGGCATACGATCGTAAGCCTTTTTCAGGTCAATAAGTTTATTGTGACACTAAAACTTGTTCTTATGGTTTGTTTAACATAAAATATACATGGATGATAAGCTTTTATAATACGAACCATTGAGTGAATACTCCGAGGAGGAGTCGAAGATAGACTTGAAGATGGATCCTTAGAAGAACCCAGAAATGGACCCTGAGGAGAACCTGGAGATGGATCCAAAGGAGGACCTTGAGATGGATCTAGAGGAAGACCGATAGATAGACCCTGAGGAGGATCCTGATATGAATTTTCCAATTCCCAAAAGAATAGTTTGAGGAGGAGCAATTAGAGGAGGAAGATGATCTTATTGAGAATGGTCTTATGGAGCCTTTGCAGGAGCTCCAAAAAGTTTATACAAATTCAAGACCATAATTAGTAACTTCACATCCTTATAGACCTCTTGAAAAGGACAAAGAAGTAAATCAACTACTCACTCCTGCTTTGAGAAGAAGGATAGCAAAATACAACATAATAATAAAAGCATTAACTTCTATGCTAATATCATGATGTTTCATGAAGAAGTTAGAGCTATAAAAAAATTCAAGATAAAGGATACTTGGATTTGTACTGTAGTGGTTAAGAATCACATCAAAACACCCAAGCTTAGAGATGTACAACAAGTGCACGATGAAGAGAAGAGAGAAATATTGCTAAGAGAAAAATATGATAGAACTTCTGTTATGCACATACACATTGAGTAAAACCACTCATCAGTTTATCCCTTAAAACTCTACGTGTTATAACTATTCCATCCAAGCATTTTAAATAAATAAATGGGCATTCTACAAATAACCACTCCAAGTTTTCTGTTAATTATACTTGGACCCCAAGCCTCATGGGCTTGGGCCTAATCCGCCTTAGTCCGACAATATATATATGTATATAGTTCCTTGCAAGAAAAAGGAAGACCCTACATGTAGTTGGGAGTTTTAGAAAGTAGGTTTTCAATTGATTATAAACCTCATCTAAGCTATATTAAAAATTTTTGTATCATATATTTATACATATCAGGAGGGGCCAATGTTTCTTAAGCAATATTTCATGTTATTTCTTGTGGAAAAAATCATGGTAGATGAATTTCCTTCCATTTGGGGCTACGTACGCAATGCAAATTAAATTCAGATCATCACATAATACCACATGCTATATAGTTTTTCTTTGTTTGCTTGTTTGTTTGTTTTTGACAGAATTATTGTTGGAATTTCCTTCCGAAACTTGTAAGTAATGGGATATGATTTCAGTATATCTCTTAACAACGCAAAACCTATCGATAACGCTAGGAACAATATTCCAATATGCTTAGTCAGTTCAAGTTTTTATGCTCTCTTCTGAATAATGGACTACTATTACGCTTAACAAGGTTGAAAACATAGTTGTAATAGCTTTGAGAACATAAAGATATGTATGATTATATATCTAGGCATAAACCATCTTGCCTTAGTTAACAAAATAAGGAAATGACTTCTCTAAAACTACTTTTTTCCACAAAGGCTTTGTTCATAATAAGATTGTACGATCTCTAATTCTTAATATAAGACCTAGTTGACTAATGTGAGAAAATTAAGAAAGTTGATAAATTACTTAGTTATAGCATATGTTACATGATGTCTCTAAAATACTTATAGGTATCATTAAATTATACATCAATTTATAAGATAATCAAATTAGTTTAGATAAAAACATTAAATATAATACTGTAAAGTTTAAAACAATTTATTTAACTTTCTTAACCTCTCCAAATAAGTTAGCTATATCGTATATTAAGGACCGTAAATAATATATAAACAAGGATCACTCGTGAATGAAGTTGAAGGTTCTTCATGAATAGTGAAAGCCTCCAACAGCTGAGTCATTATAGATGACCATAAGCTTGTCGGGGGTGTCCATGTCTTCATGTAGACCCACAAGTAACATCTGAGTCCGAATTTGTTTTAGCTAAAACATTGATTTGCAGTTTCTGAGAAGGCTAATTTTTCCACTGTGTGTTGAGGTAGAGAACTTGTGTGACTTAATGAGCAAAAGAAAATGATTACCATATATAAGCATTACTGGGATTTATGGTTAGCAATGCAAATAAGTTTGTGAATAACATGAAGTTCTGATCTTTTCCCTTCATTTAAGATCATAGTTCGACCACTCATATAGAGCCATCCTTTTGTTTTCTTGTTGTACGTTTTCCTCACATGGCATCCTTGGAGTATCATTGATTTTCTTCACAGGCTGACCTTGGGTAAACAATTTTGCACCTGTCATCATCATCAAGAAATGGAATAAAAGCCCTACAGAAAATCTATTGACAAAATAGCCAGAATAGGAAAACAAATTGTTAGCTAAAATTTTAGGATTATTTAAGGTGCACCCAAAACTAGAAAATACGGCTTCAACTAAGTAGGAGAGAATAAGGGAAATTGAACATCGAGCTCTTTCTTAGAGGTGGTAATATAGGCCGGCCCGCTTGTTATAGGTTGGCCATTAGCTAGCCCAAGGACCTATGGTTCTGTCTTAAAATGACTTATCTTTAGCCGGTTGATATTTTACCAACCCAGCCCATCATAGGGGATTGGCAAGTTAGGATCCCCAACCCGTCACTTTTTTTTTAAAAAAAAGCTTTTTCCTTTTGTTTTCTTTTAATCAAATATATTCCAGTTCCTAAATACCTAAAATGAAACATCCCAATAGAAATTATCATAAATTATCATAAATAAAACATGAAATCCAAACATCCCAAGTTATTAAACATACATAATACATCCTAAATTATTAAATATACATCCCAAATTAAAACATAATAAATCCAAATCAACAACAACACAAACACAATGTTTCAATCAAGTGCTTAACCATGAGCCATCATTCAATATTGAGGAGAAGATGTGTTTTGCAAGAGAAGAATTTTTTTTCTTGAAAAAAAAAAGAAGAAAACAAGTCAGCCTGCCAATGTTGTGAGTTAGCCTGCCATGGGTTTAGTGTTAGTAGTTATTGGCTCAAAAGATTCATTCTAAAACGAGCCTAATTTTCATCAACTTAACCCACACTTCTTGATTGGTTGGCGGGTTGAGCCCATCTTACTAGCTCTACCTTACCTTGGCAACAAGTATAACACCTTCACTTTTTACCAAACAAGCTACCAATTAGAGGTTAATGAAATCACATTTGATGGCCAAAAGTTTAAAAAATCTGACTTTGAAAAATTTTGCTCTTAGGTTACTATTCACAGCAGCCCATAAATTGGCCAAACTTTGAAAATTCATAACTTTAGAAAAATCAAAATTGAGTGATTCCAAGTTCTATTGGAAACTTTTTGGAATATATTTTGAGCAAATATAAGCTTTGGAAGAATTGTTTGCAAATTAGAGCCCGAATTAAATTTCAAAAAGTAATGTTTATTTGGTCATTTTTCTATTTTTTTCGATATTTTTGCCTTACTTTGGATAGGCATAACTTTTTACATGATTATCCGTTTGATGTATATTACCACTCATTTTAAAGGGGAAAATATGATCTATTGATCTGGAAAGTTTCATGTATTATCTCATATGATTGCTCAAATTCATGTCGGTCGAAGCATCCTCTCAAACAGTTGACTTTTATTCCTAACCCACTATTCTTTCCATAAATAAATCTTTAGCTTGGCATACCAATTAAACAACCATATAAGTGATTTCAACAGTATACTTTATCATATAATTGCATAAAGTAGTCATATATAGTCATCACAAAATATTCATTTACATTCATCCTCATAAAATGCATGAAATGGTTAAAACCATAGAGTGTCATTATAAACATAATTTCTTCATGCATTAACCACTTCCTTGCCCTTTTCTTGTGATGATGAAGGCCCTAAATTTTTGTTAAATATGGGCTAAGATTCATGGGAATCTTAGTAGCATAGCACCACATTTATAATGTCACACAAGCAAAGCATTTTATACTAAATGAATTTGCTAATAATACATACTTTCACTTAATATACATGCCATGAAAAGAACATAACATACTTCTCATTCATAACACTCAACATAGCATAAGCCAAGGTATTACATGCATGGAGTTATACATCACATAACATCATCATCTCATCCACCTCATGGCATAGCACCATAGCATAACATAAAGCAATAAATACCATGCAATGTAACATTTAGGAAGTAAATGCTAACCACCTCTTTCAAGCCTTTTCCTTTCCTTCAAGCTCTTCCTCTTGAGTAATACTTTTTTCCTTTTGATGCCAGGCCTATTGATAGCACAATAGCACATCACAAATTATTAGTTCATCCAAAACATTAATCAAATAACCCTTAAACCCTTTTTTTTTAATTTTTGGGTTATATCTTACAACTTTGGTTCTTTAAATCTCTTGGGCCATATTTATATAATTTTTTATGTAGAATTCAAATATCCACTTAGATTTATGAAAATCTAATTCCTCCTTATTGATCTTGCTTTGGCTGAATAGGGTACCCTTGGAAATCAAAATTTCTATTTTCAATTTAAATGCTTCCAAGCTTTCTTTCTTGGTGTTTTCCTACACCATTTCACCATTTAGACACTTAAGAAGCATCAAATTGAATTAAATCCAACTCTAAGCCCTTTTTTCCTTTTTGGCCGAAATGATGCTTTAACTTAGGGGTTGGATTTTCTTTCCAAAACTCAATCAACACAAATTAAATCCTATTCTTTTAAGTGTTTATTCAAGGTTTCAAAGCCTTAGCTAAAATCTTCCAATTTTATAAAAATTTTGGTAGCATTTCTGCTCAGAACATAGCCATCTAAATCAACATAAAATCACATAAAAGCAGCCCACAATGAATCACAAAAAGCTTCGGAGCTTACCTTAGTGATTCCTTGAAATTAGGTGGACTTTCTCTCTCTTAAATTAGCCTTTTCTCTCTCTAAATTCAAGAGGAACATAACCTCCCCTTAGATTCTCTTCTTGGCTGAAAATGTCAGGGGGAGAAGCGGTATTTATAGAGATATGCTTTAGCTCTTAACCCTTGAAGTTGGAAGAAATTACAAGGTATAGGTAGTAAGATCTTAGCCCTTGATTTTTATCACTTTATGTTGGAAATTGTGCCCTAGGGGCCAATCATTATGTTTTGAACATTGTTAATTTATGAATTTATCAATTACGTTATCATATTATTTGCATGTTTTCTGTGGTAACTATCCTTGGATAACTCATGGTTTATCCTAAATGTCCCTGGTCGGTCATCTATGTGGGAGCAAAGATGAAATAAGACCAGTATGACTTTAAAGATATATAGAGATATAAATTAAAGTCATAGGCACATGTAAGAGTACAAGGTGTTGGACCGACCCGCTATGAGAGAGCTGCATGGGTTAAGTCATAAGCTTCTCTCATATACAAACCACGTCACTATGCCCTTTGACCTGAGATCATCATGGATTCCTACATGAGAAACGCTTAGCTTTGACCTAGTCAA
This sequence comes from Neltuma alba, assembly GCF_004799145.2. Classification (NCBI taxonomy): domain Eukaryota; kingdom Viridiplantae; phylum Streptophyta; class Magnoliopsida; order Fabales; family Fabaceae; genus Neltuma; species Neltuma alba. The sequence goes on from NW_021633690.1 coordinate 46,860, forward strand.
AAGTCACTTTTGACCGAGTGATCATAAAGACTGTGTTCAGGCTTAGTGGTTTTTCATGCGGAGGAATGTGAATGGTCAAGATGGAATTTGTCCCTCACATTCGTAGAGAGACATTACTGGGCCCCTCAATGAGTGAGTCTGAGAAATGTATGGCCATACTATAATGGAAAGGTAGTTCCGTTTCTATACTCAGACTACTCAGGGATCGAGAAAGTAACGGTCATGAATAGGAGGATGACATTCTCCATGCCTCATCCATGACCAAAATGTCGTGTGACAAAAGGGACGTGATATGGTTGTATGAAAGGTTGCATCATTCAATGATCCTCATATGTTTTGGGTAGTCGTGATGTCTTGCTAGAGACCGCTTACGACTTGTGGGTCATTATAGTTAATGGCCCACTGCCAACTTCATATGGGCCTACAGGGTCGCACACAAAATAGCCCGACACGAGTTATGATGTCCAGATTCATTGAATCTAAGATATGTCCAGATTCAATGAATAATATAGGGTGGACGTGTGTATATATATATATATAAATTCGTATATATATATATAAATATAAAAGGTATTAATTGTTAGATTTAATTTATAAGGATAAATTAAATATATACAAATTAATTCCGTCATCTCTTTATTAAATAAATAGGAGAATTAAATCTGTGAGACGGATTTAATTTAAACCATATTTATTTAATTGTTCTCTTATCTGATTAGGCAATATTTTGATATTGTATTAATTTCGGAATTAATTTAGAGTTAATTTCGAAATTAAATATTATTAATTAAACCTATATAGCATCCTATATATTGGTATGAGGAGCTAGGGTTTAACTAAGAGAGAACCAACACCTAAGAGACGGCAAAGAGAGGAGAGAGGACGGATTCCTAAAACCCTAGACGGACAGAGGCGCTGGCACGCCGTTCAAGGTTGAGGGCTACTCGTGTGGATACCGGTAGAGGAAGCCGACCGGAGTTGTCGACTTCGAACGACACAGGAGGCGAGCAGAAGCATCCTGAACGGCCGAATCATCAAGTCACCAGGGAATCGAACGCCTAAAGGTAATGCTTCTTACTACCTGACTTAAACGCGAACGGTAGATCCGGAAAGGGATTGAAAGTTTTAAAATTTTTCCGCTGCGCGTCGTCTTTCAATTCCCTTCACTTTACACATGGATAAATCTTAAGGTAGGAAGTTTGTGATCTTACCACTTGTGTAACACCTCCATTATTATCCTATTATATGTCAATTGGAACTATTATAACGCATTTCCAAACATTTTTAGGTAAAAAATTTCAATTTCAAAATTTCACATTTAATTCTATCTGTATACTATTCATCCGAATTTAGGTCAAGTTTAAAAATTCATAACTAATTCTAGAAAAATTAAAATAGAGTGGTTCTAATTTTTACACGAAGCTTACTAAGAGTTCTATAGACAAAAAATATTCATTGGACCTAATTCCATCTAAAACAGCACCAGAAAATTCAACAAAGTGTACTGTTCATATGATAAATTTTCAAATTTCTAGTATTTTAGCCTAACTTTGGAGGGGTGTAACTCTTGCCACAAAACTCCAAATTTGATGGTTTACCACTTGATTTAAAGCTAAATATAAGATATATTTTCTTGTAAAATCTCATGTCCAAATTCTATCATTTGCTTATTATTTTATGTGTCACAAGATTAGCATCTTTTAGGGTATTTTTATCCCCTAATCACTTCTTTCTTGAATTTTATATTCTTTTTTCCTTTTCCATACCCTTTAGGTATTCTACCACCCAATGTTTCAACATTAGGACATGTCATAAAGATATAATTTACATCATATTATCATCCAAAATTCATTACAACTTAATATAAAGTTCATTAAAGCATTACACAACTTTTCAAAATATCAAGAGTTCTATATTGCTCCTTCATCCCAAAACCATTTCCTTACCCTTGCCATCGGATGAACCATTCCCTATTTGGTGCATAAATTAACATAGGAGGAGTGACATTTCAAAGAAATCTCAATAGCATTTGAATTACAATTATCATGCAAATCAAGGAAGTTACAATGTGACATGTTATAACTTCAAGACATCCTCAAACCACGTAAAATCATGCTTAGTCTCATGCTAGGAGAGGAACATCAACACTTCTACATTAACACAATTTAATACATTTGGCCAAAGCATAAACCAAGGATAACCAGCCAACCAAGATCACAACACAAGTTCCTTAATCTAAGCAACAAGAAATCACATTAAACAAGCAAGATAAACAATCAAATTATAATTCAAAGCTACCTTTTAATACTTGTCCAATTCAGTCACCTCAAGAGACAATGATTCTCCTTGTCTCCTCCTCACAAAACCTATTAAATCAAGCATAAATATAGGCTATATTAATAACCTAACAACTTAAATAGAATCCTTTAACTTTAACTTAACAATTTCCCCCTTTTTCTTGGATTTTTAACAAAATAATTCTTCCTTTAGAATTGATAACCTCATGACTCATTCATACATAATTTTTCATGAGGAGTTCAAATATAGAATCAGATTTTTGAAAATCAAACTTCTTCCCCATGAATTCATCTTGGCCGAATAAGAGGTATATACTTCCAAAAATTTTATTTTTGATTCCAATAATTTTAAACACTTCCCAATAGTATATCCCTACACAAAAAACATATTTTAAACCCATTGGAATCATCAAATCAAGCTAAAACAAATTGCTGCTCATGTACTGTTGTTGGCCGAATTGAACCCCTAGAATCTTAGGTGGATTTTCTTCCAAAATCAATCCATACACCACTTATGAATGCTCATTCCACTTGATATTTAAGGTCTCTATCCTTCCTTAACATCACATGATCCATCAAAATTTTGGGCAGCATATACACTTGATTTTTCAACTTAAAACCCTAACTAAAATTAGTGTAAAACTTACGAATAAGGAGGCTTAAGCATATCTTGATGTTTTCCCAATATAAGCTGAATGATTCCTTGCTTAAAACCTCCACAAATTTAGTCTCCCTTGGTTTAAAACAAAAATGGCAGCACCTCCCTCTTCTTTCCCATTTTTCCTACATTTTTTTGTATTTTAGGAGGGGGGTATTTATAGAAAACCAAGTTGCTTTTCCTCTGATTGTTTGGACATCCAAAATGGCTAAAATAAGGTGAGTTGGCAGCCATCAAATGCCTCATAGCTTCAGATCTAACCACATGTCCAAGCTCTTGATTATTCCAACATTTATCCCTTAATTTGCATTTTATTTAATTAAATATGGAGCTGTCCAGAAGCTACACAAAATTGGTCTTGAATTGGGCCTAATGTGGGCCCCACAAATGGTCTAGGCTGGTCCAAAAATATAGCTCACAAACCAAATCAAAATCCCAAACCATCCAACACTTATCGGTTACTATTCACTAGTAACATTCATAATTTTTTCAGACCTTCAAAAATTCATTTCTCCCATGATAATTACCTTTTAATATGAAAACATGATCTAGAAATTTTCAGAATTTTTTGCCACCTCTAAGTATTTATTTTAATTTTCTCTAATTAGGCCTTTTAGTGTCACTACAGAAAAATAAAATCTCTAAAATTAATCCCTGAGCTTCCAAGGCCTAGAACCAATTTTATAAACTCAAATAAATATTTAGATGATTTATCCATATTTTTTTCAAATTTATTGAGGCCTCCCATCTAATTAAAATAATTATTTTCTCTGATTTTTTAATATTTTTCCCAAAAACTGTTGTTTACAGGAAATTCTGTAACAATTTATCTTCATCGTAATTTCACCTTTTGGGCCTCAACTGAGTTTTCAAAACCTGTAATTTATCCTTTAAACCACTTTTCAAGAATTTTCTAGAACTTTTCTCAATTTTTTCTGTTTTGTCCTCCTAGACCGATAATTACAAATATATTAGCCCGAACCTTATTGGGGTTTCACCTGTGAAAGTTATGTCGTCTCCCTGTCTAGTTTCTACATTGGCCCTCATCCAAATTTTCAGCCAAGTGAAAATTTTTGAGATGCAACAACTTGTCCGTGTGATGTCATTATGAAGATGTCGCATTGCTTATGTCATGCTAAGATTACCACACATTAACCTGGTTAATTTTCTTAACCCAAGATTAATTTTCTTTAATCACCTTCTAGAAACTATTTTCTTTTTATTTTTCATTAAATTAATTTCCCCTTTTTAGGCCACTTTAAGCGTGAATTATGGGCCTAATGGGCTGGGGATTTTTGCCAAATTTTTTACTTTCCTGGTTATCTTTAAATGATACTAACAACTAGTGTAGTTCCAGATGAATTTTTTCTGTATCCTGTCAATTTTACTACCTTAGAAAATTCATCTCAGGCACTATTAGCCTTCTCTTAGTGTAAGAAAGTCCCAATGATTTTTTCCAAAATTTAATTCCTTAAGAATTCTCTAAATTTCATTTTTCCCAAAATCAGCTTTCTATCAATGATAATTATGCTTTAAATATTATTAAGGCTAACCTCCTCATCAAAGAAGTCCGAAGTAATTTTATAAATTATTATTATCCTCCAAGGTTTTTTCTCATATTTTTTCTAAAATAATCAAAGGTTACTTTGATTACTCTTACTTGGTGTAACAACAATTCCTGTAAATATAGAAAATTCTATATTTACTTATTTTCCTTCCAATAATTCCCATTTCTATATTTACTATTTTCTTCTAATAATTCCTCTAGGCCTCAAATACAGTTTCTTGACCCTTATTTCTATTTTTCATGATTTTTTGAGGATTCTAACTTGAATTCTCGATTGAATCTTTCTTTAACTGATATTTAAAATATCAATCTAACCTTTATCCGGATTTTTAAAATTCAAACTGGTGCTAGCTATAATTCCCTCTACCTTAACTCGCTTTTGATCCATTTAATTCTTTTAATCTCAAGGTTAAGATTTTCAGGATGTTACAGCAAGCTTTGAACATAAAGGGGAAAAAAAGCAAGGCAACAAAAGATTAGGAAAGAAGATGACAAAGGTTGTACTAGTAATTTCAACATACCAGGCAGGACTCGATTCAGGAATCAGATCTACTGGATCTCTCTATCAAATCCTTTTTCTAATTTTGGATATGATGGTGATGGCCCAAATCAGTGGGTCGATGTAATAAATGGAAAAAAGACAGAAAAATGACAACTTAACTTTAGAATGAACGGAACGTCCGTGAATTTGCAAAATGTCATTTTGGTCACATGAGACCAAATTGGTATTATCATGTCAAATAAAAAGACCCAAATTGCCCTTCATTTTAAATATTGTTTTTAAAATATCACAGCCCCACTGGCCGACTGGTCGTCAGAGGTCTGGCAGCGGCAGTCACCGAAGCTCCAACAACAACCGGCGACAATTGGTCACCGAAGCTCCGTTGGTCTTGAAAATTTTTTTTTGAAAATTTTT
>NW_021633691.1:0-36497 GCF_004799145.2 Neltuma alba
TATAAGGATTTATATTTAAAATTAAAGAGTATTTCCATTATTTCAACTCCCAATCATGGTCTTCCCAAATGCACATGTCTTTTTGATAAAATAACAATGATTGTGATGAAGTGACCATTTACACCCTGACACCGTTATTTCCTTCTTTATTTATTTATTTTACATTTTGGGTTTATGAAAAAAGTTAGAACAGATTAAACTACTCGCATTAGGAGTAGGCGTAGGAACAGTTAAATGAATGAAAGGTCGAAGTTTCAATATGGGCAGAGACCAAGCAAAAAATGACGATCGAGAGAGAGAGAGAGAGAGTAACAAATAGTAACAGATTAAAAAAAAAATAGCGATATGGATTGAAAATCGCGTCACCATCAATCTTGCTATAAAAACAACCCCTTTATCCCTCGCTCTCTCACACACCTTTACCCCTGCCTAGCCGGACCACCTCCTTGTTCTTCCTTAACAGAGCTCTCTGCTTCCATCCTCGGAGCAGAGAGAGATCTGTTATTTCTTTTTCCCGCCATCCTTCTAAATCCCATTTTCTTTCCTTCGCTTCAATCTTCGTTCAGCAAAATACAAACTAAACTAGCCCCGTTCTCTCCATCTCGTCTCAGTGATCCCTTGTCGCTGCCATTAATCTTCCTTCACCGCCTCTGCTAAAATGGAAGAAGCTCAGACCAAAATTCTGATACCTGTGTCGGTCCAGGATGACGTCGCGGGACAGATCAAGATGATATGGGATGTGATCAAAGAGCCATTGTTGGTTCCGCTTCTGAATGTGGGAGTGTGCCTTTGCTTGGCAATGGCGCTCATGCTCTTCATCGAGAGGGTTTATATGGGCATCGTCATCGTCCTCGTCAAGCTTTTCTGGAAAAAACCAGAACAGCGTTACAGATACGAGCCGTTCCAGGACGACGAGGAAGCCGGCACCTCCCATTACCCTGCGGTTCTCATTCAAATCCCTATGTACAATGAAAAAGAGGTCCGTCTCATTTCTCTGATTCCTCTCTGTTTTTGTTTTGTTTGTTTCTCACATCCTGCCATTTACTGATTTACGTCGCTGTACACGGATTTTTGCGAAAGAGAATCCTTCGAGTTTTGCAACTTTGAAGATTGATGTTTGTGTCCTGCATTGGCCGGTTTCTGGGCTCAGGTTTACAAGGTGTCCATAGGAGCTGCTTGCGGACTCTCATGGCCTTCGGACCGTCTCGTGATCCAAGTCCTCGACGACTCAACAGACCCCGCAATTAAGGTAAGGGTGACAAAAAAATTGAGCCAGACACGCCCTTAATCTCAATCTATATTCTATCACCTGCATTTCGGTGCTTATCATAATAGCTTCTTCTCATTTACGCTACATTTTTCCAGTCTAGAATATAGGTTCAGGTCCCGAGAAAACAAAATAAATTTTCACAAATGCTAAGAAAATTGAGAGTAGCAAAAATCATTTCGTACATTGAATTGTTTCGCATATAAATCTTATATATATACAAACATATATATGAACTAACAAAGAAGGGATTTGCATTGGATGGCAGCAAATGGTGGAGCGAGAATGCCAGAGATGGGCAAGCAAAGGGATCAACATAACGTATCAAATAAGAGAGAACAGAACGGGGTACAAAGCTGGTGCTCTGAAAGAAGGCCTGAAACGAGGCTACGTGAAACATTGCGAATACGTGGCCATTTTCGATGCAGATTTCCGGCCGGAGCCCGATTTTCTGAGGCGAGCCATCCCCTTCTTAGAGGGCAATCCCGACATTGCTCTCGTTCAAGCTCGCTGGAGATTCGGTAATCAACTCCCCTTCCTTCAGCTAAAACTAAACCACACTAATTGTGTCGGTGACATATTACTATATCGCCGGTTTTCCCACGATTCTAATTTAAACAAATTATTTTGGGTCTTTCCTTTAATTTTGCTTTTAATCGAGGCTGAGGGGCCCACGAAATTAACCCCATCAATCACGGGTGGGACTGACTCTTGCTTTTATTAGTTTTTTTCGCCGACAATTTTTGCTTCTTTCAGTTCTAATGCTAATTTTTGGAGCTGTTCCTTGCTAAACACTTTAACTTGATGGCACTCCAACTTAACAATGCTCCCTGTTGGGTCGGAATGACTTAATTGCCTCCGCCCTGTTATGGAGAGACACGGTCTCAGTCATGTAGCGAGCAAAACGGCGACGGTTGTTGAGGTCATTTTGACATTAGAAAATTTGGAGGAAAAAAAAAACAAAAATCAGGGATAATGGAGGGGCGGGGGTAAAACGGGGATTGCAATGAGTCAGCCACCAAATCCTGCGCACCGAGTGGCCACGTGGCTTTGGTGTAAATTTATTAGTCTTGGGGATAACAACGGAATCAGCATGATAATAAGGAAAGTACAGCACTGTGGGCAGTGGCATGTGCCTCTGAGGGCGGACCTCCCACTGATTTGCCGACACTTCACCCGTCCCTCATGCATCTCTCACGTGGCATTTTATAGTTTGACTCACGTGACGACAAAAATTAATTCCGCCTTTTGGGTTGCATTTCTCCCGCCAAGCCTTTCCCTTTTTCTGCGTTTTCTTAATACTCCTGCATAATTTTACCTCTTCTTTAAACACTCAATCTTTATTAATACACCGCCCTTTTTCTATCGTAGTACTATCTGTTTAATTTAATATAATTTTATTTTGATGCTCTTTTTTCTTTTTAAATCATCGGAGGTTTCAATTTGTAGTCATTGGAGTGGTGCGTGCATGCATTAGGATTCCAATTGTATCGAGAACAGGAAAGAAAAAGTTTTAACATATTCCGCATGGAAGCTATCATAAATCGAAGTGATGACTGTGTTCTTTTCTTTTTTTTTGGAACAGTGAATGCGGATGAATGCATGTTGACGAGAATGCAAGAGATGTCTTTGGATTACCATTTCACAGTGGAGCAAGAAGTTGGATCAGCCACTCATGCTTTCTTTGGTTTCAACGGTAATTGCATTCATTTAACTAACGTTAGTCTTCATCATCTAGAGCTTATACCTTACCGATGATACAATCGTTGTTGCGCGTATCCTAAATGCAGGCACGGCAGGTGTTTGGAGAATTGCCGCTATTAATGAAGCAGGAGGATGGAAAGACAGAACCACAGTGGAGGATATGGATCTTGCTGTCCGTGCCAGTCTCAGGGGCTGGAAGTTTGTTTATCTTGGAGATCTTCAGGTACTCTTCTCGCACATGAATTCTATTAATGCAGCTTCTATATCACTTTTAACTAATAATGGTTATCTTTTATGTGAAAACACTTGCTGTAGGTGAAAAGTGAGCTTCCCAGTACTTTGAGAGCCTTCCGATTCCAACAGCACAGATGGTCTTGTGGTCCTGCTAATCTGTTCCGCAAAATGGTGATGGAGATTGTAAGGAACAAGGTTAGCCCTTCACAATCATACATTACAAAAAGGAAATTACATGATTCTCCTCTTGAGTTGAATATGCAATGATCGAATAAACATTCATCGAAGTGGTGAAACTGTTATCTTTTTTTTTTTTGATAGCAGGTGAAACTGTTATCTTGTCACGCCTGCTTTAGTGAATTTTTATTAGGATATTGAACATTCATTGGTACATTATGTTACCTTGTGTTTTTTGTCCCCTATACTACTGAGATTGAAAGGGGGAAAAACGTCTTTGTTACTGGCGAAGAACAGGTGAGAAATGAAATTTGCTGACATTTTTTCCCTTCTGGGCGAACTTTTTTTCGCAGAATGTAAGATTTTGGAAGAAAGTGTATGTTATATACAGCTTCTTCTTTGTGCGGAAGATCATCGCCCACATGGTCACCTTCTTCTTTTACTGTGTGGTGATTCCCCTCACAATATTGGTCCCAGAGGTGCAGGTTCCTCTATGGGGAGCTGTCTATATTCCCTGCATCATCACCATCCTTAATTCAGTAGGAACTCCGAGGTCTGATAAGTTTCTTCTTGTCATGTTATATTTGTGTGGTCTGACTTTTCACTATAAGTGTAATGTTTTGAAAACCATCTGGAACATTGGCAGGTCCATTCACCTATTGTTCTACTGGATCCTTTTTGAGAATGTCATGTCTCTACATCGTACAAAGGCAACCTTTATAGGACTCCTGGAAGCTGGAAGAGTCAATGAGTGGGTTGTCACTGAGAAACTTGGAGATTCTGTCAATGCCAAGAATAACAAGACAAATGTCACCAAAGCACCCAAAAAGCCTGCATTTAAATTTGGAGAAAGGTCAGTTCTCTTTGCAAAACACCTAGTTACACACCCACACACACACACACACACACCGAGATACAATGATGGTTAGTATTCTATTTATTCGTCCTTGGCCTTATAATTTCAAGCTCTTCGTCTCTCTGCTGTCATTTCACGTGTCCATGTCGTTGCTTCCGTGATTAGTTTCTTGGAGGTGTGGATCTGGCTAAAATTACTGCTGGCATAAATAAATTCCATTATCATTATCACACTTGCATTATGAAGGAGATAGGTTCGATAGTGTCAGGCCATGACTAAACAAATAATTTAATGATTGCGGGGAATAAGAAGTGTGGCACTCTGGCCATTGAGTGGCTTGGTTATTTATTTTAACTTTGTTTCAGCGTAGCAGATAAGATTCTTTGAATATTAGGTGGATTATTAAATATAGACAGCGAAGTACTTGGAGATTCTTGTTTCCCCAAAACTTTCTTTTATGGTTGCCAATAGGCAATGCTCATCCTTCGGCTGAACATTTACTGTCACTTGCACATGATAGAAGATTTGGAGAACCCCAAATTAAAATTAGTATTTGATTTATATATTAATATAGAAACAATATTAAAAGAAGGAAACCAAGACGAGAATCTGTTTTCTGTTGCTTTGTCATTTGATTGACTGTGCCCTGTTGTTAAACTTGAACAGACTAAATTTATTGGAGCTGGGATTTGCGGCCTTCCTCTTCTTCTGCGGATGCTATGATTATGTGAATGGAAAGCACAACTACTTCATATACCTCTTCCTGCAGACCATAACCTTCTCTATAGTAGGATTTGGCTATGTTGGCACAATTGTTTAAAGCTCTTGGAGCCTACATCTGAAGTTAGTTAGGTTTCCCCTGTACTGTGTCCATATCTTTCTAGTTCTTCAGAATACGTAGAAGGGGCTGATTAGTTTCTTCGAGCAACGCATCAGGAATGGATGATCATCAGCTAATTCATTTTCAAGATGGGAAAGAGAAGTTCTTCCCATAGTCCCAAAGATTCAGACAGATCAAAGGCAGAGAGGATTTCTGTCACAATAAAATATCCATAACACAAGCTGGTATAAGGACAAGGATGAAGATCTACGAAAATGTGATTCTCCATTACAGTGCTAGGCAACAGGTAGTTGGTGTTGTTAATTGTCAGCATAGGTTGTTTTTGAGAGATTTTGTAGTTTTGTATGGGCCTTGTCTTTGTTAGTTTCCCCTAGTTTGAACCCAATTATCTGGTGGGGTTGAAAAGTGCACATTGTAATTTATGTTATTTTTCATTTCTCAAGGAACGAATCGAATCTTATTTGTCGTTCATTTATGTAATCAACTGCTGCTCCTGTTACAGTTGTACTTGTGGCAAGTGACATAAATGAATGAAAGCTTGTCAATAATATATTCTTCTTCCGTGCCTCTCCAATATCAAAAATAATCTTCCAGAGCCTCAGTTCACGGCTACGATCCAGTGTTATGATTCTCCGCAAACACACGCATCCATACCTTCACTCTTTTGATTTCATTATTCAAGCCTTTCCACATGACAAACAATTGCAATTTTTAATTGCTCAAAGGGATCTATTTTTTCTGTGAGTTTAAAATTCCTTCATTGGTGAAAGCATCTTTCTTTCTCCCTGAGTTTGAAATTTCTTCATAGGTAAAAGCATAGGATGCCATCTTTTAGTTTTTGTTTGTTCATAATTCATAGCTTAGCAAGCGGCAATAAAATAAAAACTTGAGGTAAGAGGTCACATGCAGACACGCATATGCCGTTTGTTCTTCTGTCAGAACCAATGTGCCAAACATAACCTGTTAATTACAACCAGCCAGTATTGAGAAGCCCATTGTTTGTTTGCAAAACAAAAGGGTTCCATTACAAATCCTTCATTAGCTGTGATACACAACCCCGTTTCTTGATTTTGACAGCAGAGTACGCTTTAGGGTAACATCATCAATCATCACTAATATATAAAAGCCAGAAAGCTTTCATGCCTAGTCCCCTGATCATATGTAACCTGACATGGCAAAAATCATGATTTGTCATCTGGGTTTGTTGCTTCTACCAAAAGCGACATTATCTGTGTGACCTTTCCTCAGTGCTTTTTTTTTTTTTTAAATGCGTTACTGTCTTATTTTATGAGCAGAGAAGAATGTGGATGCACATGCAATCATAATCCTTCATTATAGTTTTTTAATATTCCTCCAATCCTAAATATAAGACTCATTTTGTAATATAAATTATATTATAAATTATAAAATAGGTCTTACATTTAAGACCGGAGGAGTTAATTTTATTAAACTTTATGCCAATCATTGTCCTGTCTATGTATTGCAAACTTCCAAGGTAAGCTTAATCCCAATCTTTTCCTAAAGAAAATGTCAATGAAGGAACAATAACCATTCTTTTTACACGATAAAAACCCATTAACTTTGCTGAGAAAGGTTTTCAACGTCTGTTATGGCTCACATATTATTATACTAGATGAGTAAATTTCAATCATATGATCAAGTGGCATTAAAAAAAAAGACAGAAAATTGTAATTTGGTATAAGGTGAAAATAATAGTAATTGCTTTCTTCTATAAAGAGACAAGGCTAATTTCAGCATCATAGCTGTTTAAGATTCGAAAAAAAGCAAGCTCGAAAGGGAATCATAAGCGATAATGTAAGAAGAGCACATAATGCTGTAAAAAAATGTGAAAGGAAATATTTTTTTATATATAAACTTGATCTATTTCTAAAGATATAAACACTTCAAAAATGAATCTCCCTCTAAAGCATAAGGAACTATCTGCTTTGCCTAAAAATTATTTCTTGCCAGAAAAACAGCAGCCAAGGCAACTTACAAAACGAGCAAATATCATTGCTGAAATGTGGCAGCAAGACCATAATGCAAATAATTTTCTTCTGATTTTACCCTTTTCCTGTGTTTGGGCAGAGGTTTGGCAGAGTATTTATTAAGGGAGCCAGAGTTGTAACATGGACACATAAATGCAATGTGTGTGTACTTGTGCTTATATAGTGAGGACAGCATTCTAGTTAACAATATTGTTTCCAGAAAGAGAGAAGATATGGGGACATCAAGCCTCACAAAAGAAAAAAGGCCTTTGGTAAAACGCACTTCGCATAGTAATATTAATGAATAATTAATTCAAGGGTATGAAGAAGTTGTCTTTTTCATATTTGTTTGATCTTGTTTTCCGATTTACCGAAATTGGATCTGGCGAGCTGGCTATGTGTCGGCTATGGAAACACCGCAAAGTTTTCTCTGCCAACTTGTAATTCTGAAGCAGTACCATCAAATAATTAAGTCTGCATGTAGCTTTCCCCCAGACAAAGTCTATCAAACATTTAATATTCAGCAATAGTAGTCCCTTTTTCTGTAATATTACTTCCTCTTCAACCTACCTCTTGCTGTTGAATAATAAGAATTCAAGAGCGTTGTAATTTCCCTTTTTCCATTGGTTTCTTTTTCTTTTTCTTTTTTGGGTTGTGGGGGGGGGGTGTGCACAAGGTAACTAGCTTTAAAATTCTTATAGATCAGGAGCATCGCCAGCGTTTGTAGTCCAACGGTTAGGATAATTGCCTTCCAAGCAATAGACCCGGGTTCGACTCCCGGCAAACGCAATTTTTAAACTTTTTAGCTTTTAAATTTTTCCCTCCAAAAATGACAAAATACAAGAATATTGCTGGCTGTGGGGTTCGAACCCACGCGCACTTATGTGCAGAAGATCTTAAGTCTTCCCCCTTAACCTCTCGGGCAAACCAGCCGTGAGTGCTTTTTGGCCTAACTCGAATGTTGTAGAAGCCAGTAAGAAATCGTACTCCAACACACGAAACAAGGAAGAATCATGGTCCCGTCTGAGATGGCAGCGAGTTACTAGAATTGAGCAATGGGAGGGAGAGGTAAGAGTAAGGGCATACTGATAAACCTACTGCTGGAGATATCAACAATAGGGACAAAGGATATTTGCAGGCAAGAAAAGTAGCAGAAGCTACCTCCATGGAAAGCGGGACATGTATGCTAATCCCTTTTTGGTTGTTCTGGTTTGTCCTCAGCCCTTCCTACACTTATTCAGAGTTTACGTTTTCATCATAAGCCATTTTCCAATTTTACCTAAAATATCCATAAGTTGAGTTTGAGTTTTAACAGGTTGTTCTTCAAATATTAACAAGTTGTAATTCAGATTTTGATAAAGTTCTTTAAGTGATCTTTGAATACTAGTATTTTGTCAATTACATATTAATAGGTTAGAATTAAAGTTGACAAGTTGTACAGAAGACCTCTTAGTGTGATTGAATTTGCCCAGCGTAGCACTAGAATGTGGGTTTGATCTGTCCCCATCATAGTGTATTAGGTGACAATTCGTTGTTTCGATTGTATTTCTTAAGATAAATAGTTGTGTGTGTGTGTGTGTCAACGAGCCTAATATCAAAAGATTTTGTTGGTTCAATGGTTACAAATATCTCAACGAACCTAAAAATTCTTTAGGACATTTCAGTACTTGAATTATTGAAGTTAGGACCTGTTTGGGTGACTCCCAAAACTATGGTTTGGGAGGCAAAACTATGGTTTGGGTGGAATGTCACCTAAACAGCATCAATTTTAATGTCATAATCTAAAATCATGGTTTGGGCCGAAACCATAGTTTTGGAATCCAAAACCATGGTTTTAGGAGAAGTGAATCCATTCTGCTTCTGGCTCAAATTAGAGAGTATGATTGTGTCAGTTATGGTAGATCTCAACAATAATATGACTTTAACATCCCTCAATTAATTTTTTATAAACATATTAATCTTAATTATGTTGGTAAAAAATATATTATTAACAATTTTATTCCTTCAAATTAAAATATATGATAAAATCTATCTTTTATATAATTATCATATTAACTTATGTCTTTTTTAGTAATTTGTATGTATAAAAAGTGCTTTTGATAACAACTATCCAAACACTCTCACTTTTCAGAATCACTCTTTCACAAAATCTATTCTTCACAAAATTTATTCTCCCCAAAATCTATTCTCCAGAAACTATTTTCCAAACCGTGATTTGATTTCATCCAAACACCACTGAATTTCACACAGGGATGTAGGGCTTGTTTGGATTGCAGTTTGGAACTGTAGTTGTGTCTTGGAATCTGTAAAACTGAGGTTACAAATTGAGTTGGACCAAAACTGTTGTTTGCATGTGTTAACTTTTCTAACCAACTTCTAACTTTCAATCTCAGTTGGACTCAACAGAGAAAAATATGACTTTTCAAACCGCAGTTTCAAACGGTGATTATTAAAAATGAACATCCCAGATTTACCCTCACATTTTTTCCTCTACCTCATCTCCTTCGTTAGCATAATAAGCTTTTATTCAGACCAAATGAATTTTAACTTATATTCATATTTGTCCATTATGTATATTTAATTAATTATCTACAATGTGTTTTCAAATTTTTCTTTGTAAGAAATATTTGTATTTTGTAATTTTACAAATAAACTATTTATATTTTATCATAATAATTTTATGTATTTTTTAAACTATTATTACATTAAAAACATAAAATTTCAAACATTACTATTCAATAAAGTTCATGCTCTTTTCAGTCATTTTATAACTAAATTAACTTTTTTATTAATTATCTAAACAACTTTTAACTTTTTCAACTGACTTTTTAAAAACACTTATCCAAACATACCCTAATTGATTTTTACTCTAACTTCAATTATAAAAGTCAGTTGAAATTTTACCCCAACGCTAATCCAAACATATCCGTAGACTTTTCAGCATTCTATAGGTTTTTAACCGAATTAAGTGCTTGTGGGTGTTGATGAAATCTTTAACCGAATTAAGTGCTTGTGGGTGTTGATGAAATTTTTCCTTGTTCTCGGCTATGAACGTTTCGGAATCAATTATACGCTGCCGGCGGAGAGCCAGATGCGACTGAAACAGTCGTGGCAAGAGAAAATCTTTTTTTTGTTTTTCAAAACTTCGAAAATCCATGCGATTCCAGCATAATTTGGCATAATATGAGCTCTTTCTAAAGAGACAGATCGGCCTCTTTTGGTTATAATATCCACCGACACGTTCAGGTTTATCCTTAACCTTGATAATCAAATTATATCATAGGCTTCACGGATACTTATTCCAGCAGCAATTATCGCAAGCCTGAAACTATCTGCAATTATCTCAAATCTGAAACAGCTGTAGTTATAAACACCTGACTGAAGAAAAAGTAAAATATCAATCTTAGGTTTGGAAGTCCACCAAATTAAACCCGTAAAACAAAATGGTTGTACAACAAAATATTAACTCAGAACTCTTAAGCACCAAGGCATAAAGACAGGCTTGTAAACAGGCTCTCAGCAACGCCAAACAAAACTTTGAAGCGGGTCTAACTGTCTCTCAGAAACGTCAACCTAAACTTCCTAAAAGGTTTACTATGGCAAAATGCGGAATAACGTCTTTAGGATGCTCATGATAATGCATCAGGGAAAAAATGCGACATGAATCAGTTGGTACTCGCTATCACTGACCACCATGCTTTGCCTTTTTATGTTGTTGAAGACCACCTTCAGAGTTGAAAGTCCTACACAAAGCACAGCAAAAATTAGAACTAATCTATCACCCAAAAAACAAAAATAGAACTAATCAAGAAAACATACTTGCTGCAAGATTTGCAGGACAATTGTCCACCAGACTTAGGCTCCTTGGCTTCACTGTTAGGAGTCTTTCCTCCCTTCTTCATTGGGTGAGGAGTAGCGGTATGACCACCTTTCTTAGCATCTTCAATTGTATAATAGAAAAACATGATATCACATTAAATAAAATGATTCAAACTAGCATTTATAAGCCATCCAGAGAGAGAAAACCAAGGGATAATTAGAAACACCCGGGGCACAAAATTAAATAGGAGCCTTACCATTCTTTTCAGGAGTACCAGATTTAGCTTTCTTGGCAGAAACTGGAGTTTTTGATGCAGAATCATTGGGCCTCTTCTTACTCAGATCCACCTTTTGAACATAAAATTATAATCTTCCAGCATGCTTTATTGTATCCAAACACAATGCTCAAAACAAAGTGGGCGTTACAAGTATAATTACACTACACTAACCTTCTTGGGAGTCTCCTCCTCATCTTCATCATCATCACTCTCCTCATCACTATCACTATCAGCTTCCATCATATCCTATGATGATCAAAATAGGCAAACGTCAAGAAATCCCCAGCAAGAATAATCAGGACACAACTTTAAATTTTAAAAAAATGAACACCAGAAAGAATAATCAGGACACAAATTGGAACACCACAAGCAGTGCCAACCAAGTCCCTGCCATGTAAGCTTATAGAAAGCATGGAACATGTGCCCAAACACAGAGTACGAGTTAAACCCACACTACTTAAATTACCTCATCAGAACTTCCATCCTCACCATCTTCATCAGATTCATCATCCTCATCATCTTCAGAATCGTCATCTTCGTTCTTTGGCTCAACCTTGCCCTGCTTTTTGGAATCATTAGCACTGGCATCGCTTTTCTTGGATGCGGCAAGCTTAGCTAGGCCAGACTTAGCATCAAGTTTTCCTGAAAGAAAACGGCAATTAGTCACCATGATGAATAGAATAGAGCAGCAAACAATTTCAGATTTGAAGCAAGCAACAAGCACCATTATCTTTTGTTATCACTGGGAGTTCTGCGTCCTCATCACTATCTGTCCATGTCAAAAAAACGAACATGTTTGAGCAGCCAACTTAATAAGTTACTATAAAAATAATAACTAAAAAGAATTCAACAAAGTAACGCTGCTCACCAGATAAGTTGTCAAAGTCATCACCCGTGCTACCACAAGCACAAACGTATGTCAAGGAAAAATGACAGAAGTTATAGTACTTGCACGTCAAGCCATTAATATATTAGAAAAACCTTCCTTGTAATCATCATCAGGAAAAAATGAACCACGGGTTGAAAATAGAAATCTAACTTTGATAGCCCTTAAGTAGGATGGCTGTTGACCGCCTAATAATCATAATGTAGAGGCGCAGAAGAGTTCGGCAGCAAGAAAATACCAAATGAAATGAACGAACATGGTCGAGGTCCATGAAA
Organism: Neltuma alba; assembly: GCF_004799145.2. Lineage (NCBI taxonomy): Eukaryota > Viridiplantae > Streptophyta > Magnoliopsida > Fabales > Fabaceae > Neltuma > Neltuma alba. Next base: position 12,326 of record NW_021633691.1, read on the forward strand.
TTTGGAATGCTAAAATATCAAGATATTGCTCCATGAAAATTAATATAAATTAAAAAATTAAAAAATTAAAAAAACAAGAAAGTGATGAGTGGTAAAGGATATTCTTCATCAGGAAGTTCAGCTTTATATCCACAGAAAAAGACGCTCACATTTTTCGAATTGTGGGATAGCTCAAACTCCTTTTCCAAAACCAAGTCAAAAGATATCTGGGGGAAACTATCCTTTGAAAGCGTTCCCAAAACAAACTTCTGGTCATCAAATTTTAAGTAAAGAACCACAGGTTCAGCCCCCTTATCTTTCTTCGTCTCACCAAGAGCAGCCTACAAGATCGATAGCACGTCAGGAGGTCTCATCGAAGACCAATAATGTCTAATCGATTTACAACAAAGTGTTAACCTGAGAAAGATGGATGTAGGCATCGAAATCTTGAGGATCAACTTTAACAGGCTCCCCAGCCTTAACCTCAACACCTGTATTTCACAGAAGTTAGGTGACGATAAAACAGCGCTCCACCAATAAAGAAAACCCATATTCGACCAACAGAAACATGCCATGTAGACCCAGAATAATGAAATGACTAGCCAATAGTCATGAACGGATGATAAACTGTCGCTTTTAGACACCACTATAAGTATAAGCGTCTTGTTCTCACATCAAACCAGGAGCAACTGGCTTTCAGACAGGTAAAACGTTTCACACAAACATCAACCACAGCTAGACGTGCACGAGATATATTAGCATATCATTAAATAAAACACGGCAACGGACCAATAGAATGAATGAGAACCGATATAAATGAAATGCAAGGAAACGAAGGAAATAAATGAAGCCAGAGCATATAAATAAATAAGAGACGAAAAGAGAGGCAATAAAAGAGAGTAATACCCCAGAACTCCATTAGCAGAACAGCGAAGGAAGCACAACGAGCAAAGGGAGCTGTAAAGAAGGGTTTTGGGGGGAAAGGGAGCTGGAAGACCAGGAGCGGACGACGAAATGGAAGTCGGGGGCTTTTATAACCGTATTGCCGCCTACTAGGGTTTTAGAGCGCCCTCCTTTTATTTGTTCCGCACCACATCAGGAGGGGAAAAAAAAAAAACTATTTTCCCTCTCTCTTCTCTTTTTTATTTTTTAATTAACGATACTAGCCGTTGCCCTCCGTAATTTGCCAGTTCCGTTATTGGGCCTTAGTGACCTTTTGCATGGAAAAGGAGGGCCTGAGCCCAGTCCATTTCAAAGTTTCAGGTAGGCATTTCTCTAGCGTTCACGCAAAACGCTGACCTTCCCCGAACAAAAGTAGGCTGGCGAGTGGCGATACCCATTGCTTAATTGGGTCTTTCGTTTATTTTAACATATTTCCTTCGTTTTGTTGTTTCGTAGACTATCAGTCTACGTGCCTCGGCACTCAAATCGTCTTGGTTTTTTTTTTTTTTTGTGGTTACAACCATCAAGTCGTCCTGATGTTACCAGTACGTGATATACAAATATGTTTATTTTTTTGTTCTACGTCGTAAACAAAATTTTAAAAATTTAAGCCATACAATTTAAATGACATTTGTAAGCTGTGGATAAAAATTATTGGGTTTAATCTTTTCCCGGCAAAGTATTCAATGCTTGACATCAAAACGTTGAAGTGCAGTTTAACGGGCTCTCCCGCCTAGGGCTAACAATCTACACGCAGCAAGAATTGTGGTTCTCGCATGGGAGAGCACCCAACACATACGTGATGTGCTATTAAGAATAATTTCTGAAGAATAGGTTTTTGAAAAATATATTTTATAAAGAATAGATTTTGTGAAAAAGTAATTCTGATAAAGTGAGAGTATTTGAATAATTGTTATCAGAGGCACTTTTTATATGTGCAAATTACGAAAAAATACATAAGTTAATATGATACTCCTCCGGTCCTTATTATAAGACCCCATTTGACTTTTTATTTGGTCCTAATTATAAGACCCTAATCCATTTTGTCTCTTATATTTATACATTTTTTTCCAAGATAATCCTTCTAATAATGATAGTTTTAGCCAAAATACTTAATTAGCAAGAATATTTTAGGAATGACAACACTTATTTATTATAAATAACCAACTTAACTTACTTCCTTAATCTCCTCAAATAAGTCAATTGGGTCTTATAATTAGGACCGGAGGAGTAATTACATAAAAGATAGATTTTATACTATATTTTAATTTGAAGAAATAAAATTATTAATAATATATTTTTTATCAACATAATTAATAATATATAAGATAATGTAATTAATAAATAATTAATATGTGTGTATATATTTATAAAATATAAGATTAAATGTTTATAAAAAAATAATTAAAGGGTGTTAGAGTCATATTATCATTGAGATTTATTCTAACATGCACAGTCATACTCTACAATTTGAGTCAAAAGTAAAATTGATTTATTTTTTCTAAGACCATCGTTTTGAGTTCAAAACTATGGTTTTGATCTAAAACCATAGTTTGTTAATTTTCCCCCCTGTTTGGCAAATCTAGAACCCAAACTATAGTTTGGATCCTAAAACCGGTTTCTTATGTTACCCAAATAGGCCCTTAGTATGAACAAGCCTGTTTGGCCGAAGAAAAAGGATAAATGGGTCCGGAGATAATATAGCATGCATTCTTGATCACATCACATTTTCTGAAAAAAAATTTAGATAAAAATCAATCATGATTTTAAAAATAATTTTATAATATACATAATAATTATATAAAAAATTTTTATCTCGATTCATATAAAAATAATTTTAAAAAGTGCTACCAAACACCCTGCAAGTTCAGGCATCTAAATGCGTCTCTAAAAGAGACCTATGATGTATATTGGTGAATATTGAGCAACTTCATTGAACAGAACTAGTACAGGACCCCTTTTATGTGTAAGTGGAGAAAAGATACCGTGATGCTCTATCCTTTGCCCCCTAAAGTAATGTTAAACAAGAAGATTAAATAAATCGAATGTTTATTATCAACCTCTTCGCTTACGAGAGATATCTATTCGCATGATTATTTGTTATTTTTCCGAGGCTATTTAATATTGGTACACGTACAAAGTGATCACACAGTGATGAAGATCTTGAACTAAATAGAAAATGAAACAATTAATTAAGAGAAAGATGCTGGCTATCTCCAGCAAGCAGTCACTCTTCCCCAGATAAAAGCGTGATAAAAAACAAATACCTGAAAACTCCATTTTTTTTGGGCCAACTTGAAATTTACTTTTCTCCCCGTTTACAAACCCCAGGACGGAAAATAGAAACTGCATTTCTACACAGTAGGAGAGAAAACAGAGATTAGAAAAAAGAGGGGAAAAAAGCTACTACACAATTGCGCGATTGATGGATTCCAGAACAGAATCTATTGATTTTGGCGTATTAATTGTTTCTAAAATGAAGGCAGATCGTTGAATCCAAGAAGAAAGTGAAAATAACTTGCGCAGGATGATACCCTTCCGATTCAAAATATAACCAAAACTTTGTTGAAGATACTTGGTTTTTTTATAAGATAATATTATTTTTATATAAATATTTAATGGATTTTTTTTCAATTTTATTCTCATATATATTTTTTTGATTTATTTATTACATTATTTTTTATTTTAACTAGTTTTTTATAAACATGAATAGATAAAATTTAATTTATATTTTGAACTAGAAAGAATAGCATGCAAAAGTACCTCTCAAAACTACTCCAACCTTAGAGCCCAACTAAGGGTATGTTTGGATTGACGTTGAGCAAAACTGATTTCTAGCTCAACTGACTTTTGTAACTGAAATTAAAATAAAATTCAATTAGAATATATTTGGATAGGTATTTTTAAAAAGTCAGTTGAAAAAATTAAAAATTGTTTAAATAATTAATAAAAAAGTTAGATTAGTTATAAAATAATTAAAAATGCATAAAATTTATTGAATACTAGTGTTTGAAAGTTTATGTTTTTAGTGTGATAATAATTTTAAAAATACGTAAAATTATTATGATAAAATATAAATAATTTATTTGTGAAATTATAAAATAAAAATATTTGTTACGAAGAAAAATTTGAGAACACATTGTAGATAATTAATTAAATATACATAATGGACAAATATGAATATAAATTAAAATTCATCTGGTCTGAATAAGAGCTTATTATACTAACAAAGGAGATGATGCAAAGGACAAAATATGAAAGTAAATTTGAAATACTTATTTTTAATAATCATCGTTTGAAACTGCAATTTGAAAAGTCAGATTTTTTTTTGTTGAGTTCAACTGAGATTGAAAGCTAGAAATTGGTAGGAAAAATTAACTCAACCAAATAACAGTTTTTATTCAACTCAGTTTACAACTTCAGTTTCACAAATTCAAAAACACAATTGCAGTTTCAAACTACAATCCAAACATGCCCCAAATTTTGCGCCCCTTGGATTGGAACTGAATAACATGACAGAATCTATATGCTTAATTAATAAAGAGTCTACCACAAAATATCATTGTCCAATAGGACGTTTATTATACGAATTCAAGGCACACCCCTGTAATTGGCAGCCTCTATCTCATTTGTGAGACTGTCAGGACATATACGACACATAGGCACGTAATAATTGTTCGTCTGAGTGGCAATCGCAGCATCAAATCAATTTAAAGTAGATCCCAGCAAACCAATTTTGTTCACTCTGTCAGCCTCTCTGGAGCAATATGCAAACGGTGGCGGTGCATTAGCCCCATAGCCACCCGCATCTGCCAGGCTGACGCTGCTACACTTTCGTGGGCAAGAAAGAAGTTCCTAGATCCGAGCTCTATGAGCTTCTCCTCCCTCTGCAAACCTGATCATCATGCCAGATAAATCAAACCATTTCAGTCTCCATTATAACCATAACAAAACAAAAACCGCAGGAAGCCGAATTGACAAGGCTCACTTTCCAAGCTAAACTGCGAATAATGGAGGTCAAAATCGGAGGGATCCGTGGTCGGCACGACCGGCCGGCGGCCTTCCTTCACGTACTGCCGCACCGTCGCCTCCACCAAATCTTTCACCGTCGACTCCGGCGTCAATATGACCTGCACAGGCCCGAGGCTCCCCTGCATCGTCACCTTAAGCAGCAATTTCGGCGGTACTCGCGGCAGATCATCAGGCAGTGTCGCGGTAATTAGACTTCCGTAGGAGAAAAAGTCCGGCACGGTCCTAGGCCGGCCAATTTGGGATGACTTGGCAGACGTCGCGTTCATACCCTGCAGGGACGACAAGTTCTGGCCGTTCCGGCGAGGCATGGTAGGGGCAACAATTGAAATAAAATATGCCGTGGGACAGAAACTCGAGAATCTCCAAAGCGTTGGATTGGATGCGGAGGTTGATGAGAATCAATCGGCGGAATTAACAAATCTGAGGCGAGGGAAGCCAAGAGCTGCACAAGAGCTTCGGCTGAGGGGCTGTGGAGAAGCGGAAGCGACCATAACCAGAAGGGTAAAATCGCAGATGAGCAGATGGAAAGGGAGGGTGGCAGAGTAGGCGAAGAAGATTTTGAGGGAGAAAATAGCGGAGCATCCGGCTTTATAAAACGAGGAAAGGAGTGGGGAGGGGAGATTTTTGTTTGTTTGGGGGCGGGGATTGAGAGTTCACCGGATATAGGCGGTTGCAGATGCCGGTCGTTAGGACGGGTAGGAGGTTATTGGTATGGAGATTTTATAGCGTGGGAGGGAATGGAGAACACGTGTGTGGAAAGGATTGGGGGACATGGAGTAGTTGAAGGGATGATGACATGTGGAGTGTTTGGTGCGGCGCGCTCTTAGAACGTGTCGGAACAAGAGGCTTCGCGACGGGAAGAGGTAGAGAGCGGGGATCCCGTGCATGATGTTACCAGAATCTCCGACCTCACCTCACTCTACAGAAACAGAACCGCCTGGCGTTATTTGTCTCCCGATTGTCTCCCACCCCCGCTTGCCTCTATTATCAAACTGAAAATTTTAATGATATTTTAATCCCGCAAATTAAATAAATTCATCCGCGGATGTCAAAGTCTTAAGGCCGAATAAAGAAATTGAAGCCAAGCCCCCATTGCTGCGATGCTAAGTACTGACTAGAAACGTTAAGATATTGTCCGCGGAGTTGCAAGAAAGCTATGGCTTGGGGCGAATTTTGAAGCATTGGGATGAATTACGATGGAAATAATAAAATATACCAAAAATACCCATGGATCGTGACGCGGATGTTGTGTGCACTTGTCTCCGCCGCCAGTATATTTCTCTAAGGGAAAATTAGGTAGAAGGATCTGAAAAAATTAGTATTTATTAAGAGGGATCTTAAAAATTGTAATTAATTTGAAAGACCAAAAATTAAAATAAAATTTTATAATTACCAAGTTATCCCTTATCAAATCTCTATATTATTTCTAACACCCCCTATCTTAATTTAACGATTAGTTATCAATTGAACTTGATCTCTCTCTGCGTATCTTTTTTTTTTTTATGCACACAGAGTTTCTATCAATAGCAGTTGTCTTCTTGTAAATCCAGAACAAAGTAGACAAATTAAAAAGAACCAACTATTTATTGGACCGTATATGTATTCTGACTATTATTTTCCCTTCTTTAGTTTGTTTGTATCGAATGTTTTCTTATTTCCTTGTGACCTCTATCCCACTATTCAATCTGTGAATAGTAAACATCAGTAATATATTGACACTATTTATATGTATATGTTTCACACCCAATTTTATTACAATATATTGTATGCGAATCTAGATGAATACGAACTAACAATGACGATAAGATGGGTAGCTATTGTCATGGAATTCAGGCAGATATTATAGATGTTTAGTTCATTAATAATACAAGCTCTTGACTGAAGTCAATATTATTATGCAATACATGCATAGATACTCTAGTTTGCATTATGGTAAGCTATTTGATTTGCTCACGGGATGCTGTGCAATAATATATACAGGTTCAAACTGAGTTTTATGGTGATGGAGACAATGTAGAAGACAAGGTTATAAGTAGCTTCAATGGTTGGCATCGCTCATAGGACATAGGCTTTGTTAAGGTGAACTTTTAGCTTTTTAATGTTTTCTTAGTTGCCTGATTTACTTGATATTAACCACATATCTTTGAAACCTATAACCTTTGAGCATCAGTTTGATGTCATAATATTTGGTTCAAGTGTTCAACTTTCCTTAATAATGCAATGATATTGTTCAAATTTCCTTATTAAGTTAATGAGGATTTATAATTACTTAAACTTTAATTATTTAGCATCTTGGTTTGCTAATATTTGATTAAAAGCATCCAATATAATGACTTCTTGGATGAATATAAAAGTATGTATTTGTAGATTCATTCAATCAGAACTATACATACATATGAACACAATCACGCTATCCATACAAAACTTCTTAGATGAATAAAAATACAGTTCTTTCTATTAACCAAAATATGAAAATCAGGTAAATACTACGGCTTCGTAACCTAAGCTTTACTAATAATTTTTCCAACCACATCAGAATAAAAGCCAAAATCGCAGTGACGCAAGTTGGAAACTTCTCCAGCCATATCGAAATGAAAAGCTAGTAAATACTGATATGAATGACTGAAAAATAGGACTATTTTTTTGTTAATTGCTATATTCAGTTTTTAATTTTCAAATGGAGGCAATTTAGTAATTATAAATTTATATTTCAATTGATAATTAACAGTCAAATATTGAGATGGGTGTTGGAGATAATATAGCGATTTGGCCAGGGATAATTTTATAATTGTAAATCATATTTTAATTTTTGGTACTTCAAATTAATTACAATTTTTTAAGATCCCTCTTAATAAATACTAATTTTTTTAGGTCATTCTCCTTAATGTTCCCTTTCTTTAACTTCCCAGCTGGCCGTGATAAAAAAGAATTATACGTTAGTTTATGTATGTATTAATAGACAAAGAAAGATAAGAGGGAAAATTGACAGGCTATATGTTAGAACAAGAAATCAAGGTAGGGGAGAGCCGCCCTCCACCTGTCGCTCCCTTACTGAATAATTACTGGAAATGAGGTTTGGCAGCAAATGAACTCCGATATCAAACAAGAATGAAAAATCATTCAAAGTGGTGGCAGGTATCTCACTTCCTTCCACCAACGCCGCCCTTCCCTCGTTCAACAGTTAATTACGCCAATAACAAATAAAATCAATGAAAATGACAAGTCACAACTCTGGAACACGTATGGACGAGCCAAGCACGAAAAAACAACTTACGTAAGCGAGCCAAATAAATGGCAACCAAGCGCGACACATGCACCGCTATAGAAAATTGAACTGAAGAGTTTTGGGGGCGCTTTTGTTTGCGGCAATAGGTTGATGTGAGTGTCAAGATGTCGTTATCGTTATATGTCACCGGCGACACTATGTACAGGAAAGATGACTTTATTCTGCCAGGGGCTGCCGAACATGCGAAAGGACCATACCGTTGCCCATATACAGGGAGAATTACACTTACGATCCATATTGAGAGGTGAACTGTTAGCAGGAACCATTTAATTTTGGCACAGGACCAGCTGGTTTTGTCAAAAATAATATAATCTTTACAATTAGAGATGTCCTTCCTGGTAATTATACAGCTTCCCCCCTGCAGGCCTCGTAAGTGTAATTCTCCCCTGGTAATTAGAAAAAAATAATCCTTTCGGAGCTCCCATTGGCCAAAAAATTATCTCAGCTCTAATCTTACATTAAAGTTAAAGGCATTTCCTGAGGTCATCCGCACATGGAAATTAGCTGCATATACTTTGTGCCCTGGATATCATTTTCAGGGTTATCTTTATGCCGTTGTATTTTGGGAGAACGACATGCAAGGACGATTAAAATATGCATATCATCCAGTGGCCTAATATTAATAAATTCCCAACAAATTTAAATGAAATTAAAGGGTTTCAATGGCTCAGTAATCATATAATTTTTTATTAAACCAAAAGTAAATTAGGAATCAAATTTCACCTTAAACATCTATTCCTAAAAAATTTTTAGCCATCGATTTCCGATGATTGGGGGCAGAGGAAGAAGCCTTTTCCGGAAAAGAAGAAGAAGGAGAAGAAGTTTATGTAAATATGCTTCATTTAAGTCTATTCAAACTTTACTGGTATTACGCTGTTATGCGGATGTTTGAGTAGTCATTACATGTCGTTTGCCCTGTATAATTAATTTTATGTCTTCACTGGTATTATATTTCTTTATATGATTTGTTTAATCTAACCTGTATTTGTAAGATAAAAAATTTTCTAATTATATTGTTCTTTTTTTCCCCCTTCACATGCTTTATTCAATCTAACCTGTATTTGTGGGGTAAAATGTTCCATCTATCTTTTTGAGGAAAAATCTATTATTTCATTAATATATGTTGTTTTTTCGTCATATTTTCTTGAAAAGCATCCCCAGACTGCTCAGTTAGCTTTAAATAATGTGATATTCGTCTGATGGTCTCTTGGATGAACTGCACGTGAGTTTAACGGAGTCATATATGGTGTTCACAGTCACACAGAGAGGGCACACTCGCACCACACACTTGAGCCCCTGAATTTGGAGTGTAGTGTATAGATTAATGAAGTAGGCTTTTGGATGTGAGAGAGTCAAACAAAGATGGACGGGATTTGAATGGCTAATATTTTTGAGTGACCTCATCTAGTATCCTAAACAGATTATTTTTCAGGTATGTCAACTGCCTAGATTAATCTGAATTCACTAATTGTAGACATTTTGAAGGGAGGGATAACTGACTAGGAGATTTAATGCTTTTTATACCCAAGCCGGGATCAAACTCTCAACTTTGGTTGAGAGAAGACGAGTCCTTGCCACTCAACCATATGTCCCTAGTTTGAATGGCTAATATCAGTAATGCCCCCATGCATGTGACACGTGTTCGGCCCTGCGGAAGGGGTCGGCAGAGTTTTGTTCTGCAAAGTAACAAGCTCTCTACTACGCAGACAACGAGGACGGCATGAATCACTTTTTTTTTTTTTTTTAATTATACTCGTCCAATAATCAAATCCAACTCTTCTGATTTCGGCCGCACAGCTTTCTGAATGGATACGGTTTCCAATTTCATGGGATACGCATGACCCATATCTGATCCAGTGTACCTTCATTTTTGTAAAATCATAATTCTGATGGAGGGACATAATTGAAGGATTCTCTGGCCAATATATCCCATATTCTTCTGGATTCCCTTGATCGTTGCCTCTGAATATAGCCATTGATGCTGGTAAAAAAAAAAAAGAATATAGCCATTGATAAGAGGAAAGAGATCCTTTCCGCGACGGTGTCAAACCCTTTTCTCTTCTCCTAGCTACAAGTAGGCCATGAAACAGCCGATAACGTTGTAGCCTAATGACAGTAAAAGTTTTCCTGTAAGTGAAAAAGTTGCGATTTTGATGCCACTTGTAACCTCTGCCTTTTTTTTTTTTGGAAAAAAAAGGAGCACAAATCATAAAAATATGTGAAGCAGAGGAGTCCCTTATGAAGAAGAATTTAGGATGTCTGTTTTATTTGACCATTATCATATAAAGGGAAAAGTCAAAAGCTCAGTGTCCCTAGGAAATTAAAAAACCGAAAGGCCGAGGAGTCCAGTGCGTCTTCCCGAGGCAGGCCCCTGCATCCCGTTTCCTTAATTAATTCCCTTCCTCCGTTTCGTCAGATTAGTAGAGCTATGCTCGAGTCTCCAAATAATTATATGTGCCTGTCAATTATCATATCTCTTCAGAACCACAAGGCATCTCTCTCGTCAAATATTTTTCCTGTTTTCTTTTTGCGGAATCAGTAGCTCCATATGCATTGTTCAGTCTAACCTTTTCTTGTAGGGTAAAATGTTCAATCCATGTTTTTGAGGAGCATCTATTATTTCCGCTGACTCGGGACACATTCTTGAATCTGGTCAGGCCCATTAAATGAAGCTTCGGGATATAAAGTAGTAAATGTCACGCGTAAGCCCAACAAAAAATTTTAGCTTATAACTTCATTGTCCAGAGGAAAAATGGACGTGGCTGCCTCACTCAATTGTATGTTAATCAAGGCCGAGCAAATCAAAGTTTGGAGTGGAACCTGGTCTACTTCTAATTACAATGATGACTATTATAATGTTGTTCGCAGCCGTAGAATCTATAATATTCGAATACAAGTACAATTTTAGTGATCAGTAAAATTTTCAATTAATAATTATTTTTAAAGAAAGTAAAAAAATAAAATTCAATCTAAACAGTTTAGAGTGTATACTAGCAATAGCAATAACCAATATTGTCAAACTCACAAGTTTAAACAAACTCATGAGAATGATATAAACTCGGATCGTGAACTTGTAAGTTCACTTTTATTAATAAACTGGTATTAAAAGTATATAATCAAATAATTAATATATAAAAAATAAGGACAATTTCATTTAAATATATTTTAAATTTAAATAATTGAAATTATATCCATCAATGTTCATAATTTATCACATTCAATCAACAAATTTCTATAAAATTTATATATAAAGTCACTAAACATAATCAAATCCAAAAACTTAGCACGTGTTTAAGAGCAAGTTAACACGATTTTGTAAGTTTAAAACGTAAAAACGATAAACTCGGTAAATGAACTATTAAGTTTAATCAAATTTACAGTTATCACGAATTTAAGAGTGAATTGATATGATTTTGTTAACTAGAAATGTAAAAACGTTAAATTCGAAGATTCAACTCACGAGTTTGATAATAGTAACAATAGCTAGCAAGTTGCTAGGACCAATGACCACGTAGACTTGTGTGCATGCACGTAGACCCTACAAATATGGTAACTATTCACTTGTAATTAGAATTTGATCATTTATTTCGTTCATCTATTGTCACTAAAATAGCCGGCAAAAAAAAAAAATCTATTGTCACTAAAATAACTCCTTCTTCTGGTTCCAATCCTCTCTCTCCCCCCACCCCAAAACGATGTTTGGAGATGAGTTGTAAAAGATTTTGTCATCTGTAATGAAGTTGTGACAGCTTCCTGGTCTGGTGTCTGGTTTCGTATTTCGAAATTGTTATAATAAAGCAAAATTTTAAAATTAATATGCGAATTATTAAAACATGCTAATTGTGAAGACATTGTATCTATATATTATAAATCAAGTGATATAATTAATGTTATTTTTTTTCCTAATTCAAGCCTATCAACATATTTGATTTAGCCTGGTTTCGAAGTAAAACATCAGATAAAATAAATTGATATCGCATGAAATACACAAACATTGTGCATTAACACACACACACACACACACGCTGTGAAGAAATTTTTTATTATACTCGTTCTTCGACGTATTTCTTTGATATCTAGTGGTGCTGCTATATACATATATTATCAGCATCCAATTAGTTTAGTTAATATACTATCATAGATGTTGATATATTATATTTAATTTATTACATCGGATTTTTTAAAATTATCTACAAAGGTGTATTTGCTGTGATTTAATGATTAAAATAATTTAATTTTTGGCCAACCAAAATAGTTTATCTATTGATTGCTATGATATATTGATCTCGTATATAGGATATGTGATAAAAGAGGGCTTCTTCTTCTTTTTTTTGGCCACGTGATAAAATAGGGTTGATATCTATAATTCTAGAACATATCAAGATAAGTAGATTTTTCCTATATTACTTATTTACATACAGTCTTTATTATTAATTTGGTTAAGTTCATTTTAAATTTAAAACTTATCCATTTGACAAAATACATTAATATTTATACATTTTTGAGTCCGCAAATCCTCGCTTTATATTATTTGGCCAGAGTATTTATATCAAATTAAAAACGTTCCATTTATGCTTAGGTGTAAATAATTGATAGCTATCATCCTTTTTCTGGATACAAAGAAGATTTGGAATCCTCATTAATGATCGATGAAAATAGTTAACAATAATAATATTTATAACAGTACAATAAAATTCACACAATTGATAGGCATTGCTTCTATTTATAGTTATTTAGAGTAATTTAACCGAGAGTTTCCTGGCACGCCCGTAATGACACTTGAATAAATTTGATCTCGACTAACAAGTACTGGCTTGCAAATTTTAAAAGAAGAAAAAGAAAAGAAAAGAGTAATCTGTGACATAAAGGGTTATGGTTTGAATCTCTACATCCTCAAAATTTTCCCTAGAATGACTTTTAGTGAGATGCATCATGCTTCAATATCGATAAATACTTGTAAAGTACTCATTTTACTTGGGAATCTGATTCTAAACTCATGTTGGCTGTTATATTTATATCTTTTTAAAATTAATTTATCTAACTAATAAGTTTTTTTTTAACCAGCATCTAACTTATAGATAGTTTAATGTTATGCAGAAATATGTTATATCTGTTATGATTAAATAATATATATCACTTAGTTAAATAGCTCTTAATTAAATAATGGGGAGAGTACTTAAATGCTTATCGGGTTTCCTCGGTGGATTATAGATATGCACATGCCCCATTAAATTTATTATCCGTTACCAAGACTGAATAAGAAACTTGTTACCCCAAAAAAAAAAAAAAAAAGACTGAATAATTAAGAAACTTCGGAAAACTAAATACAGAGGGTCTTCCTCGTGGCTGCGCTGTTTTGCTCTCACGTTCCGAGACTGCTGGGCAGCAGAACGGTTGTTCCCTTCGGCCCTCACCGCCCATAAACTTCCTCCACCCCCTGCATCGCCTGAAGACAGAAGCCGACCGGTGAGAATAATCCCAAACCTTCAATATTAAATCTTCCTCCTTCCCTTCTACTATATATCTCTCTCTCTTTTTTTATTTCCAAGAACAAGTATTATCTCAGCAGTTCATTGCCTGTTTGATTGTCTGTTGAAAAGGTGATCTCTTAGTTTCGATACTCTGTTTTTCCTGAACGCTGACCGCCTCGTTGATCCCTCGTTAGCTTTTCAAAGCATTTATTGTGCTTCAATTTATATTTCCACTGCTTCTTTCCTTGAGGCCCAAGCTTCGTCTGGCAGGCTTCCTTCATCACTTTTTTTTTTTCTTTTTTTAATTCCACACCTTCTTTCCTTTGAGGAAAAATGGCAAAAATCCGTGTGACAAATTTCATTGAAGAGAAGCATTTGACAAATTTTTGCAAATTTTAACGGGCTTTTCCCAGTTTTGCCTACTTTATCCATTGTTTTTAATTAAATATTGATTTACAAATTTGTCTCTATATTCCCAAATAGTTGATGAAAGCTTTGGCATCCCAAAATTGTCGACCTCCTTCTACTATTGTCGTTCCTTTTATTTTGTAGTGACTGCTACTCTGGGCTATTGAGAATGGAGCACTGCTTCAACGGTACGACCCAGATTCACTGATTTTGTTTCTGTGAAGCTTATCTCGCATGTTAACGTTACTTTATTTTTTAAATTGAATATTATTTAAAAATAAAATTATTTAATAATATAACAAACTGAGTCAACCACTGATATTTATAGTTTTCATTTTTTATTTCTGTGATCGCTCTTGCTGACCGTTTGCTGATATTTTTCAAACTCGAAACTTGACTGTGGCTGAACAAATTGAGGGCGTTTGATCATTTAACTCATTTATTAAACCTAATTGATCATTTAATCTCTTCATCCAACAAAAAGATTTCGTTACCTTCAATTTCGTCTGCTCTCCTTTATCTAAGCTAGCAGACATTTCAATTTCAAGTTTTTTCTTAATTTTCATTGCCTTTTTGTCTTGATTTCCGTGAGCTTTCCGTTTTCAAGAGTCTCTCTAATTGTAACTCTAGAAGATTCATGGCATAAGAGGAAAGACGGGACAGGTTTTTGACACAGAGAAAGGGTTGAAATTATTTTCTGCTTGCGACTCTTCAAATCTCTTTTAAAGGTTCGGTAGATTTTTTTGGTTCGATTTTGATTTGAAGTTTTAGTTTTTGCTGGCTCTGAAAAATCTGACAAAAAAATTCAAATTGGGTTCATGATGAGTTTTTCTTTCAGAGCTGAAGGTTTGCTCTCATTCTTCAAACGAAGAATGTCGTCCCTAAACGTCTATGAGAGAAGAAGAAAGATGGACCTAAGTGACAATCAATGGCTCCCAACCACCCCGACAAAGTCCACTCCCTTGTCCCATATCTGTGATGAATCCATAGTCATTTCGACTTCACTGGGCGGAGATAATGAAATTGCAGCTAAAAGGTCTACTTTTGCAGACTCGGTGCCTGATCAGGAATCAGCAGCTATTAACAAAATGGCTCCGTCATCCCAAAGTAAATGATGCTAATAGGTTCGAGCAACTTGCAATGTAGCATTTTTTGTTTTTCTGAGCAGTTTATGTCTGAATACAGGTTGCGATCTTGATGATAAATTTGTTCCAAGCTTTGGCGTCTCAACCCCTGGAAAGCCGATTCCCCTGGGACCCAATTCTCATGTTTCTGTTGAGTCATCAGTCTTCGCACCTCCACGGGAAGGTGACCTTGAAACTGTGACTGAAAGGGCTGATACGGCAGACCCAACCCATGACCAAGAATCAAAAACCACAGTTATTGACAAAGGTACTTCAGTCCAAATAAGACAGTGAATACACTAATTTACTCTTGTTAAGGGCATTTTTATAAATACTTGTCTTCAGATGCAGGTCATGATATTACTGCCAAACTTACTGAATCTACGCCCATCCTTGGCACCTCTACCCCTGCTACAAAAGATAGGAAAAGAAAGGCCAATCAACAAAATAATGTTGCAACACTACAGAAGAAGAAGAAGAAGGTGTATTGGCCTAAAGTGCAAGGCCAAACGAAACGGAAGACAACACCTAAAGTGCCCCATGAAAGCAAGACTAAGGGAAGGCGTGTTTCTAAGGTGAATGGTGACAATGGTAAATATAAAAGGACTTCGAAATCAAAGTCAGCGAAGAAATCAAAAGAGAGTGCTTCAAAAGTGGATGAGGGCAGATTTGACATGTTCTACTGTGAAGCGCAGTATAATATAGAGAAGCATGAAGTTCAAAATGAATGGTTTTCTACACTAAGAGAGCATATCATGTCAGAAAAGACTCTCTCACGTTCCAAAAGAAAACCATCTAAGCGTTCTTTGACATTTGAACTGGAAGAAAATTTTGAAGATCCTATACATATGCAGAATGAGCTTGATGAATTGGGTTTTAAAGGTGATTCTTTACACATATTGAAGAAGAAAATACCTCAAAAGAGAATGAATCTGAATTGTCCTTTACTTGTTAGAATTAGGAGAATGAAATTCAATTTTCCTACGCAAAAGCGATCAGAAAGTCAAAAGAGAAAAAGGATCCGGGAATTGAAATTACCATTTCAGTACATCAAAAAGCGAAAGAGATCAAATAATCGTAGGAGAAAAATCAACTTATGTGGCATTGTAATTTGCAATCAAATTTCTTTGCCCAATCAAGGAGTTGATGAAGGAAAAACAGAAAACTTGGGATTGGAAGGAGATAAATTTGAGTGGAAGACAAAAGGGAAGAGGGCCATAGAGAGAAAGAAAGCAAAGTCAACCAACTTTACAATAGACAAAATCCCAAAGCAAGAATTTGGGAATTGGGAAACAAGAGAGGGAAGTAAGGCCCTATGTACTATATGCAACTTTGTGAAGTGTCCTTTAGATGAAGACAATGAGAGCGAGAATGAAGTGAGAGATGAAAGGAAAGGAAAAGCAAGAAGAACAAGAAAAAGTGTGTCAAGTAAGGAAATGAAGGTTCTCATCAAGAAATTCCAATCTTTGAGCATCAATTATGGGAATAAAGAAAAGAAAGGAGCTTCTTACAAGAATCAAGAGAGAAGGTTAATTTCTTATAAAGGATCAAGAGAAGGTTGGCCAATAAAAGTCAATGTGAACAATACTGAGTTGGTTTCTTACAAAATCAAGAAGGCGAGTTAGTTCCTTATAAAGGAATGAAAGAAAGTCAACGAATAAAAATCAAAGTCAATCTTGATTCAGAAACTTTAAAAGAATGGAATCTGCTTATGGATGGAAAATCACATGCTGAAAATGATGATAAGAAAGAATATTGGGAGCAAGAAAGGTCAATTTATTTGGGAAGAGTTGATGCTTTTATTGCTCGCATGCATAACTTTCTTGGTAAGGATTATACTCTTCTGTTAATATTATCATGAATATTTTATGGTATTAAGTATATTAACAGTAAAATTATAAACTTTTCAGGTAATAGATCTTTCTCGTCATGGAAAGGTTCTGTTTTAGATTCTGTCATTGGAGTATTCTTAACGCAAAATGTCTCAGATCATTTATCAAGGTCAAGTTTAACGGCTTAAATCTATTTGATACTTTTAGTGTATTAAATATTTATTCACTAGGTTTCAACTCTTATTGTCAACAGCTCTGCCTACATGTCTCTTGCATCTACCTTTCCAATCAAAACTTCTGAAGAAAGAAAAGGCAATTTACCTCTATTGAAACTTGAAAATTCCTCATCAGAAGCTAGTTTAAATTTGGGGAATAAAAGACTATACTCTCCGGGTATGGTTTTTGGGAAGAAAAAACCCACTTCTACGAGGAAAAAAGGTGATCAAGCAGAGCAAGAGAGAAAGAAGAAGGAAGAAGAACAAGCTGAGGAACAAGACAAGCAATATTGGGAATCATTGAGAAGAAGATATATACAAAACTGCACTCCACGAAGCGGTGATCATGCTGACTCAGTTGATTGGGAAGCAGTGAGATGTGCAGACGTCAATAAAGTTGCTAAAGCTATTGAAGGTCGTGGTCAACACAACATTATTGCTCAAAGAATACAGGTTCAGTATAATTTTGTTTTATCTAACAATCAAACTCAATAATGATTCTGAACTTCTCCTTTGAATATATGCAGGCTTTACTCAACAAGTTGGTAGAAATGCATGGGAGTATTGATCTTGAATGGTTAAGATATGCTCCACCCTACGAAGTAAAGTAAGTATTCTGTATGATGACGTTATTATCAACGAAACATATTTTACAAAATGACAGGGACAATAAACTCTTTATGTCACCTTTCAGGGAGTATCTTCTAAAAGTATATGGTTTGGGATTGAAAAGTGTGGAATGCATAAGACTTTTAGCACTTAAGCAAATTGCTTTCCCGGTAAGCATGTAAAAATAATGACTTTTTAAGATGAGAAGTTGGTGAGATTGTACTGATGGATTTTATATTTAAAATGCTGGTTTAATTAAGGTGGATGTAAATGTTGGAAGAATAGCAGTGCGATTGGGATGGGTTCCCCTTGAACCATTACCTGGCTCAATTCAATTCCATCTGTTAGATCAGTATGTGATCAACTGGTTTAGATTGTTGAATGTTTTGTAATAAATTAAGCTTATCATTATTGAAGGAATTTATCTATATTTGTTTCCTCTTTTTTTTATAGGTATCCCATAATTGACATGGTACAACAATATCTTTGGCCACGATTATGTACCCTTGACCAGCCGACATTGTAATTATCGTCTATTGTTCCTTAATGAATAGTTATGAACTCATCTTAAAGTACACATTTTAGATAATTGTTTCCTCTCTTCCTCCTTTTTTTAACTCTATACAGGTATCAGTTACATTATCATCTCATCACATTTGGAAAGGTATTTGTCATTCCTTGTGGCTTCAATCACTCATTAATTATTCATTTTTCTGGAGAGAAAGAAAATTTAACTCATAATAACATCTTTTTAGGTATTTTGCACCAAGAAACAACCAAACTGCAAAGCTTGTCCAATGAGAGGAGAATGTAAACATTTTGCAAGTGCTTCTGCAAGGTATATACTGTATTGGATCCTTCCTGTATTTAAATTTGGAGGAGAAAAACTGATATGATCCAAACTGAATGTGTTTAGAATAAAACACTTGACGCGGTAAATAATCCAAATACTAACACACTCAGTTTGCTCCTAAACTTGTGCTCAGTAAAATCAGATTTATTCAACTCCCATGTTACTCGTTAATTGAGAGTCGAAATATAATATGCAATTCAGTATCTGTTTTTGCCGTATATATGTGCAGTCCAACGTTTGCCCTTCCTGGAAACGATGCCGAAGGAAGGCCAAATAATAGTTCAGAGAGATCCGATGTTGCTGCTAAACATTTGGAAGGTTTCAGTGATCCGTTAATTGTTTCTAATGTGAAAGACACATCAACCACCAACACAAAGGAGTGTGAACCCATTGTTGATTACCCTGCCTCACCCATTGCTGAAAATACCCAGGCTGAAATAGTAGATATAGAGGACCTTTGCAAGGGTGATGATGACCCTGAGGAATTTATCACAATAAAGCTCAATGAAGAGCGTTTGAATTACTTTGAACGAAGTGAGATGGAGAATTCAAATGTTGTGGTTGCTTATAATCCAAACAGGGGAAAATCTATGCCAAAGATGAAAAGTGTCAGTCGTTTAAGGACTGAGCGTATGGTGTAAGTTATTGACTCCCCTCTACTCTCATGCCTATTTATTATTCTCTCTCGTCTATAATCCAAACGAATGATGCCAGGGTATGTTGTTTAATGGAGTATCTGAATCAGTAGGGTTACGATTTGTAATTAATGCATTACTTAATTTTTGAGGCTCTTATAAATACCCTAGTCTTCTAATTCTGCTCTTATGTGCTCCGTTTTCCTGAAGTTATGTGCTTCCTGATACGCATCCTCTCTTAGCTGAGGTAGGTATGCCTCTTTTTTTTTTTTTAAGAGCAAAAGAAAAGTTTGTCGTATGAAGCATCTCTGTTTAATCTTTATTTTGATCTGCAGTTCCCAGTGAGAGAAATTGATGATCCTTCAAACTATCTTCTTGTTATGTGGACACCAGGTGGAGTATTGTGAAAAGAAATCATATATACGTACAGTAGTAATTTAAAGAAGAATTGAACGCATGTGTCTTTTGCCACCCAATTGATTTGTACAAGTTTATTTCATTGGTTTTGGGTAAAAATTAGGAGAATTAAAAGAACCATGTGAGGCAACAACTCAGAACCAGTGCAGTTGCTCCAACAACAACTGCTTCTTTTGCAATAATATCAAGGAAGCGAACAACCAGACAGTACCAGGAACTATTTTGGTAAGTTCGATGCCGTATGGTTGGAACTCTAATTTCGAAAACAAGATGTTTGATAACAGTCCATTTTAACCCTGCAGGTACCTTGTCGGACTGCAACGAACGGGAGATTTCCACTGAATGGAACTTACTTTCAAGTTAACGAGGTAGATCATCTAAATTGGCCTGATTACATCCACGTCATGCTTCAATATGATTAATTTGTGATATGTTTTGCAGGTATTTGCTGATGCCGCTTCCAGCCAACACCCAATCGATGTTCCTACGAAGTGGCTCTGGAATCTTCCAACTCGAATTGCATATTTCGGGACTTCAACCTCCACAATATTCAGAGGTACGGATGGAACCGAACATAATATATAGATTTGACTGTGTAGTTATTATAAATGGTACCGGCCAAAGATTTGATACATCTTTTGATATTATATGAAATCAAAACAGGTTTGCCCTTGGAAGAAATTCAAGAATGTTTTTGGAGAGGTAAGATGGATGGAAACAATGTTGTTGAGTTGTGGTACTTTAGAAAATGAATGGGTTAAAATGGAATGTGACAGCGGTGGGATTTTGCATTTGCTAGGGTATGTTTGTGTGAGAGCAACTGATCGGAAAACAGGAGCTCCCAGGCCATTACCAGACAGATTTCACTGCAAAACAGCAGACCAGCAAATAATGAAGAAGAAGAAAAAGCAGAGAAATAATGAAGATTTGAAAGGTAATGAATCTGTAAATGGGTGATTAATTAGCGCTATGGGCGCATGTGTTGTGAATCAAGCATCATGCTGTCTCTGATCTTGAGTTCAGGTCTTTCATTTAACTCTGGGGCTATGGGGTTTCGGACTATGCTAGGCCCTTCCATGGACTAAAAGGGTATTCTTGTTTGTATTTAGAATATGTTTTATTTAATCTCTCTCTCTCTCTCTCTCTCTCTCTCTCTCTCTCTCTCTCTCTCTCCCACTTAGTTAAGTAACTCTCAGACATTCAAAGATTTTGCTGAAACAAGCAGATCGCGTAGGATTTATGGTCATTTTTTAATAAGAGGAAACATTTATGTCAATATATTGCAATGGCATTTACCACAATTCATTGGTATCAAATTTAAATTGTTTGGATAAAATATACAATTTAGATATGATTTTTTGTTAACATATTTTAAATATATAGTTATTGTAATACACACCCATAAAATTCAAAATAAATATAAATTTTAACTATCATCTTTAATTTAAGAAAATGAAATTATTATTAAGAAACTGTAAATTAAATCTTCAGATTCATATCAACCGAATTATATTTCGATGATTAGATCTACGTCAAAATAATAAACTAATGATATTAGTGGATTTATTTATGAGGCATAACCTTATCTTCCAAATTGGATAAAACACATAAGATCCATGTTCATTTCCTCACCCAGAAAATTCTGAACGTTTAACCTTAGGTTTTCCTTTGGGGAAAGAAAAAAATGCCTTCCGTGGATATCTTAGTTAACCTGATCATCTAAGGCAGAATTGAGAAATGCAGCAGTAGTGAATATATTACACATGAATAGAACAACTGCAGTTTTGACCAAAAAAAGGAACAACTGCAGTTGGATTCGCTACCCCTTTTAGAAAAAAAAACAAAACTATATTTGGAAATTGGAATATGTTCCCCCGGTCCTTCTAAATTACCCAAAAACTTACTAAATATTGTCACAACGTGCATCATCTTAACATATACGCTATGTCCTTTTGATGCTGGATCTCCTCATTCCACAATTCCACGTTAATCATAAATCATAAGGAGTTGGCCAAAAAAAGAACAAATCACAGAAAGATTGTATAAGGAAACAGCGTTTAACGCTGCAGCTCAGGTGCCTGAGTCGTTTCGTAGAAGCCGCGGTGGGGGTCGACAACGGTCTGTGAGGACCATCCCTGCGTTTTACCGGTTCCATGACGGAGTCTCTGGACCTGTACGGAAACGCCTGGCTCCTCCGTCTCTTGGTCCTCACCACCGGCTCCTCTTCCGTATTCACAACCATCCAACTCTCCTTTACTTCCCTCCTCCCTTCGTCAAGTTTTCCTGATACTACGATTAGCAATTCCAAAACCATTGTTTTCATTTTGCGCGCCTCCCTCCTTCTCTTCTCGCTCTTCCCCTTCCTCTCTGATCTCTGCTTCGATCCTCATTTCCTCGTGATAAACTCCATCGTCACTCACTCCAACTCGAACACTTGCCTTTCCAGCATCTTGGCCCGTCTGATCTCCTCCGTTCCCATCGGAGTGGCTTCCGTTAGGTGAATTGCATTGAAATTCAGCATCATCGGAACAGAACCGCAGATTAAGATCAAAAGGAATGCCGGCAGCAGGGGAGGACTTCGGTATTGGATTATGAGAGGGAGGGAGGGATGAAATGAGACGAAGAATGTTGAAGGAGCACATTTGAGCCTTGGAATAACCATGGCGAGTGTGGTCAGCTGAGGGAGAATTGAGGGTTTGATGGCAAGAATCGAGACACTGACGAGAGGAAGGCATAAGGGTGAGTCCAGAGGTGATTGGAGCCTTCACTCACGTAGCCTCGATCATGCAATGTCGTGCCCACTTTTTGCTAATCTGGACAACGCATCTGCTTCTGAAATTCACAAGTATTTAGTTATTTTTAACATCTTTTAACTTTGCTAAATGCTCTAGCTTCCCCCCCACCCTCAAAACCTTTTCATTCATACACTTCGAAGAGAGAAATGGGGAATCATAATCTACAGGTGAATTTGGATGCTTTGAATGAATAGAAAACACCTGCTGGTGCAGAATGCATATTAAACCGCGTCACCGGGAAGGCCTCTTTTTTCTTTTTCTTTTTTTTTTGGGGGAACCTACGAGTTGGTCAGTTAAATGAAGGCTTTTTTTTTTGTTACCCACCCAGTTTACCGGAGTTTTGTTCCGACTACATCTGGATCCGACTCGCGTCGCACAGCTGGCTATGGTGGGTGAGTCTTCTAACTGAAATTTCTGCATACGCTGAGGTTTAAACTCGAAACCTCATTTAAGCGGTATCAAACCGCTTACTACTTGGACCAACTCTCGTCGGTAAATCAAGGCTATTTTGACGAGGGAGTGAGGACCGAACTTCATGTTGGGTCGTTTAAATGGATGGTAAGAAAGAGGTGATGTTATGCGCATCCCACATTGGGCCTTGGGGGTCTTACTTGTTTGAGGCTATCATGTGAATTAGGCACGCGCTAGAGATTCCATTATTGATGTCCCAAGCAAGCGGACACAAGTTTTGCTGAAAATGGGGAAGGCCATCGCCACCTCTCCCTCGAATATTTGGAAATATGGGTCCTCTGCTGTCTTGTCTATGCAATTAAATTAAATGACACGTCTGCCCTTGTTGGATGACTTCCATTTTGGTCGTCTCTTCCTCTCTCCACAGTCAACGCCATGACGTGGCATGGTTCTTATTTCTCGACTGAAGCCCAAGCCATTATGGGCTTAACACTCTTCCAATAAACACTGTCCGCAGCCGGCCCAACCTAACTCCCAAAGCCTCATGATTTCTCTCCGTTGTTTTCAAGAGATATTTCTGTGGCTTGAAATATATTTTGTTTTCACCCCTCACTTAAAACATTCAGATAATCAAACTTAAATTCTCTGTGAGGGTCTCACAAAGACAGAGATGATCTTCTCTCTCTCTCTCTCTCTCTCTCTTCTCTCTGGCTCCAGATATACGCTCTCTTTATCGACTCTGTTTTAGTGGAACTGTGGAAGGAAAACGATGGAGGATTGGGGGCGGGACAATAGTTAAGTCCAAACTATGGTGTATTATTAGATTTCGCATAGCTTTTTTTTTTTTGAAAAAAAAGAACTTGAAAAGTGTGGTGAATATAAAATTCTTTGAAAAAATTCACATAATTAGGTGTTAAGAGTAAACGTACTCTTAGAAGCTCACCCACAAGAATTAATTTTACTAATTGGGTAAATTAACAAAATTTTTTAGTTAGTTATTTATAATAAATAAGTGTTATCCTTCCTGGAATATTTTGCTAATCATGTATATTAACTAAAACTATAATGTGATGAAACATTTAACATATATAATTACCACAAAGATTATTTGAAAAAGTGAATAAATATAAAAGATAAGTGAATTAAGATTTTATATTGAGAAA